>NC_134355.1:673631712-673905493 GCF_048569485.1 Anomaloglossus baeobatrachus | reverse complement strand
CTAGTGATGAGTGGGCACTACCATGCTCGGGTACTCAGTACTTGTAACTAGTGATGAGCGGGCACAACTATGCTCGGGTGCTCAGTACTGGTAACTAGTGATGAGCGGGCACTACCATGCTCGGGTGCTCAGTACTAGTAACTAGTGATGAGCGGGCACTACCATGCTCGGGTGCTCAGTACTGGTAACTAGTGATGAGCGGGCACTACCATGCTCGGGGGCTCAGTACTGGTAACTAGTGATGAGCGGGCACTACCATGCTCGGGTGCTCAGTACTGGTAACTAGTGATGAGCGGGCACTACCATGCTCGGTGCTCAGTACTGGTAACTAGTGATGAGCGAGCACTACCATGCTCAGGTGCTCAGTACTGGTAGCTAGTGATGAGCGGACACTACCATGCTCGGGTGCTCTGTACTGGTAACTAGTGATGAGTGGGCACTACCATGCTCAGGTGCTCAGTACTCGTAACTAGTGATGAGCGGACACTACCATGCTCAGGTGCTCGGTAACTAGTGATGAGTGGGCACTACCATGCTCAGATGCTCAGTACTGGTAACTAGTGATAAGCGGGCACTACCATGCTCGGGTGCTCTGTACTCGTAACTAGTGATGAGCGGGCACTACCATGCTCAGGTGCTCTGTACTCGTAACTAGTGATGAGTGGGCACTACCATGCTCAGATGCTCAGTACTGGTAACTAGTGATGAGCGGGCACTACCATGCTCAGATGCTCAGTACTCGTAACTAGTGATGAGCGGGCACTACCATGCTCAGATGCTCAGTACTGGTAACTAGTGATGAGCGGGCACTACCATGCTCAGATGCTCAGTACTCGTAACTAGTGATGAGCGGGCACTACCATGCTCAGGTGCTCGGTACTCGTAACTAGTGATGAGTGGGCACTACCATGCTCGGGTACTCAGTACTTGTAACTAGTGATGAGCGGGCACTACCATGCTCGGGTGCTCTGTACTTGTAACTAGAGATGAGCGGACACTACCATGCTCGGGTGCTCAGTACTCGTAACTAGTGATGAGCGGGCACTACCATGCTCAGGTGCTCGGTACTCGTAACTAGTGATGAGTGGGCACTACCATGCTCGGGTACTCAGTACTTGTAACTAGTGATGAGCGGGCACAACTATGCTCGGGTGCTCAGTACTGGTAACTAGTGATGAGTGGGCACTACCATGCTCGGGTGCTCAGTACTAGTAACTAGTGATGAGCGGGCACTACCATGCTCGGGTGCTCAGTACTGGTAACTAGTGATGAGCGGGCACTACCATGCTCGGGTGCTCAGTACTAGTAACTAGTGATGAGCGGGCACTACCATGCTCGGGGGCTCAGTACTGGTAACTAGTGATGAGCGGGCACTACCATGCTCGGGTGCTCAGTACTGGTAACTAGTGATGAGCGGGCACTACCATGCTCGGTGCTCAGTACTGGTAACTAGTGATGAGCGAGCACTACCATGCTCAGGTGCTCAGTACTGGTAGCTAGTGATGAGCGGACACTACCATGCTCGGGTGCTCTGTACTGGTAACTAGTGATGAGTGGGCACTACCATGCTCAGGTGCTCAGTACTCGTAACTAGTGATGAGCGGACACTACCATGCTCGGGTGCTCAGTACTCGTAACTAGTGATGAGTGGGCACTACCATGCTCAGGTGCTCGGTAACTAGTGATGAGTGGGCACTACCATGCTCAGATGCTCAGTACTGGTAACTAGTGATAAGCGGGCACTACCATGCTCGGGTGCTCAGTACTGGTAACTAGTGATGAGCGGGCACTACCATGCTCAGATGCTCAGTACTCGTAACTAGTGATGAGCGGGCACTACCATGCTCAGATGCTCAGTACTCGTTACTAGTGATGAGTGGGCACTACCATGCTCAGATGCTCAGTACTGGTAACTAGTGATGAGCGGGCACTACCATGCTCAGATGCTCAGTACTCGTAACTAGTGATGAGCGGGCACTACCATGCTCAGATGCTCAGTACTGGTAACTAGTGATGAGCGGGCACTACCATGCTCAGATGCTCAGTACTCGTAACTAGTGATGAGCGGGCACTACCATGCTCAGGTGCTCGGTACTCGTAACTAGTGATGAGTGGGCACTACCATGCTCGTGTACTCAGTACTTGTAACTAGTGATGAGCGGGCACTACCATGCTCGGGTGCTCTGTACTTGTAACTAGAGATGAGCGGACACTACCATGCTCGGGTGCTCAGTACTCGTAACTAGTGATGAGCGGGCACTACCATGCTCAGGTGCTCGTTACTTGTAACTAGTGATGAGCGGGCACAACTATGCTCGGGTGCTCAGTACTGGTAACTAGTGATGAGCGGGCACTACCATGCTCGGGTGCTCAGTACTAGTAACTAGTGATGAGCGGGCACTACCATGCTCGGGTGCTCAGTACTGGTAACTAGTGATGAGCGGGCACTACCATGCTCGGGGGCTCAGTACTGGTAACTAGTGATGAGCGGGCACTACCATGCTCGGGTGCTCAGTACTGGTAACTAGTGATGAGCGGGCACTACCATGCTCGGTGCTCAGTACTGGTAACTAGTGATGAGCGAGCACTACCATGCTCAGGTGCTCAGTACTCGTAGCTAGTGATGAGCGGACACTACCATGCTCGGGTGCTCTGTACTGGTAACTAGTGATGAGTGGGCACTACCATGCTCAGGTGCTCAGTACTCGTAACTAGTGATGAGCGGACACTACCATGCTCGGGTGCTCAGTACTCGTAACTAGTGATGAGTGGGCACTACCATGCTCAGGTGCTCGGTAACTAGTGATGAGTGGGCACTACCATGCTCAGATGCTCAGTACTCGTAACTAGTGATGAGCGGGCACTACCATGCTCAGATGCTCAGTACTCGTAACTAGTGATGAGCGGGCACTACCATGCTCAGATGCTCAGTACTCGTAACTAGTGATGAGTGGGCACTACCATGCTCAGATGCTCAGTACTGGTAACTAGTGATGAGCGGGCACTACCATGCTCAGATGCTCAGTACTCGTAACTAGTGATGAGCGGGCACTACCATGCTCAGATGCTCAGTACTGGTAACTAGTGATGAGCGGGCACTACCATGCTCAGATGCTCAGTACTCGTAACTAGTGATGAGCGGGCACTACCATGCTCAGGTGCTCGGTACTCGTAACTAGTGATGAGTGGGCACTACCATGCTCGGGTACTCAGTACTTGTAACTAGTGATGAGCGGGCACTACCATGCTCGGGTGCTCTGTACTTGTAACTAGAGATGAGCGGACACTACCATGCTCGGGTGCTCAGTACTCGTAACTAGTGATGAGCGGGCACTACCATGCTCAGGTGCTCGGTACTCGTAACTAGTGATGAGTGGGCACTACCATGCTCGGGTACTCAGTACTTGTAACTAGTGATGAGCGGGCACAACTATGCTCGGGTGCTCAGTACTGGTAACTAGTGATGAGCGGGCACTACCATGCTCGGGTGCTCAGTACTAGTAACTAGTGATGAGCGGGCACTACCATGCTCGGGTGCTCAGTACTGGTAACTAGTGATGAGCAAGCACTACCATGCTCGGGGGCTCAGTACTGGTAACTAGTGATGAGCGGGCACTACCATGCTCGGGTGCTCAGTACTGGTAACTAGTGATGAGCGGGCACTACCATGCTCGGTGCTCAGTACTGGTAGCTAGTGATGAGCGGACACTACCATGCTCGGTGCTCAGTACTGGTAGCTAGTGATGAGCGGGCACTACCATGCTCAGGTGCTCAGTACTGGTAGCTAGTGATGAGCGGACACTACCATGCTCGGGTGCTCTGTACTGGTAACTAGTGATGAGTGGGCACTACCATGCTCAGGTGCTCAGTACTCGTAACTAGTGATGAGCGGACACTACCATGCTCGGGTGCTCAGTACTCGTAACTAGTGATGAGTGGGCACTACCATGCTCAGGTGCTCGGTAACTAGTGATGAGTGGGCACTACCATGCTCAGATGCTCAGTACTGGTAACTAGTGATAAGCGGGCACTACCATGCTCGGGTGCTCAGTATTGGTAACTAGTGATGAGCGGGCACTACCATGCTCAGATGCTCAGTACTCGTAACTAGTGATGAGCGGGCACTACCATGCTCAGATGCTCAGTACTCGTTACTAGTGATGAGTGGGCACTACCATGCTCAGATGCTCAGTACTGGTAACTAGTGATGAGCGGGCACTACCATGCTCAGATGCTCAGTACTCGTAACTAGTGATGAGCGGGCACTACCATGCTCAGATGCTCAGTACTGGTAACTAGTGATGAGCGGGCACTACCATGCTCAGATGCTCAGTACTCGTAACTAGTGATGAGCGGGCACTACCATGCTCAGGTGCTCGGTACTCGTAACTAGTGATGAGTGGGCACTACCATGCTCGTGTACTCAGTACTTGTAACTAGTGATGAGCGGGCACTACCATGCTCGGGTGCTCTGTACTTGTAACTAGAGATGAGCGGACACTACCATGCTCGGGTGCTCAGTACTCGTAACTAGTGATGAGCGGGCACTACCATGCTCAGGTGCTCGTTACTCGTAACTAGTGATGAGTGGGCACTACCATGCTCGGGTACTCAGTACTTGTAACTAGTGATGAGCGGGCACAACTATGCTCGGGTGCTCAGTACTGGTAACTAGTGATGAGCGGGCACTACCATGCTCGGGTGCTCAGTACTAGTAACTAGTGATGAGCGGGCACTACCATGCTCGGGTGCTCAGTACTGGTAACTAGTGATGAGCGGGCACTACCATGCTCGGGGGCTCAGTACTGGTAATTAGTGATGAGCGGGCACTACCATGCTCGGGTGCTCAGTACTGGTAACTAGTGATGAGCGGGCACTACCATGCTCGGGTGCTCAGTACTGGTAATTAGTGATGAGCGGGCACTACCATGCTCGGGTGCTCAGTACTGGTAACTAGTGATGAGCGGGCACTACCATGCTCAGGTGCTCAGTACTCGTATCTAGTGATGAGTGGGCACTACCATGCTCGGGTGCTCAGTACTGGTAACTAGTGATGAGCGGGCACTACCATGCTCGGGTGCTCAGCACTTGTAACTAGTGATGAGCGGGCACTACCATGCTCGGGTGCTCAGTACTCGCAACTAGTGATGAGCGGGCACTACCATGCTCGGGTGCTCAGCACTTGTAACTAGTGATGAGCGGGCACTACCATGCTTGGGTGCTCAGTACTCGTAACTAGTGATGAGCGGACACTACCATGCTCAGGTGCTCGGTACTCATAACTAGTGATGAGCGGGCACTACCATGCTCGGGTGCTCAGTACTCGTAACTAGTGATGAGCGGGCACTACCATGCTCGGGTGCTCAGCACTTGTAACTAGTGATGAGCGGGCACTACCATGCTCGGGTGCTCAGTACTCATAACTAGTGATGAGCGGGCACTTCCATGCTCGGGTGCTCAGTACTCGTAACTAGTGATGAGCGGGCACTACCATGCTCGGGTGCTCAGTACTCGTAACTAGTGATGAGCGGGCACTACCATGCTCGGGTGCTCAGTACTCGTAACTAGTGATGAGCGGGCACTACCATTCTCGGTTGCTCAGTACTAGTAACTAGTGATGAGCGGGCACTACCATTCTCGGTTACTCAGTACTAGTAACTAGTGATGAGCGGGCACTACCATGCTCAGGTGCTCAGTACTCGTAACTAGTGATGAGCGGGCACTACCATGCTCGGGTGCTCAGCACTTGTAACTAGTGATGAGCGGGCACTACCATGCTCAGGTGCTCAGTACTAGTAACTAGTGATGAGCGGGCACTACCATGCTCAGGTGCTCAGTACTAGTAACTAGTGATGAGCGGGCACTACCATGCTCGGGTGCTCAGTACTAGTAACTAGTGATGAGCGGGCACTACCATGCTCGGGCGCTCAGTACTGGTAACTAGTGATGAGCGGGCACTACCATGCTCGGGTGCTCAGTACTCGTAACTAGTGATGAGTGGGCACTACCATTCTCGGGTGCTCAGTACTCGTAACTAGTGATGAGCGGGCACTACCATGCTCAGGTGCTCTGTACTGGTAACTAGTGATGAGTGGGCACTACCATGCTCGGTGCTCAGTACTTGTAACTAGAGATGAGCGGACACTATCATGCTCGGTGCTCGGTACTTGTAACTAGAGATGAGCGGACACTACCATGCTCAGGTGCTCAGTACTGGTAACTAGTGATGAGCGGACACTATCATGCTCGGGTGCTCAGTACTGGTAACTAGAGATGAGCGGACACTACCATGCTCGGGTGCTCTGTACTGGTAACTAGTGATGAGCGGGCACTACCATGCTCGGGTGCTCTGTACTAGTAACTAGTGATGAGCGGGCACTACCATGCTCAGGTGTTCAGTACTGGTAACTAGTGATGAGTGGGCACTACCATGCTCAGGTGTTCAGTACTGGTAACTAGTGATGAGCAGGCACTACCATGCTCGGGTGCTCAGTACTGGTAACTAGTGATGAGCGGGCACTACCATGCTCAGATGCTCAGTACTCGTATCTAGTGATGAGTGGGCACTACCATGCTCAGGTGTTCAGTACTCGTATCTAGTGATGAGCGGGCACTGCCATGCTCGGGTGTTCAGTACTGGTAACTAGTGATGAGCGGGCACTACCATGCTCGGTGCTCGGTACTTGTAACTAGTGATGAGCGGGCACTACCATTCTCGGTTGCTCAGTACTCGTAACTAGTGATGAGCGGGCACTACCATGCTCGGGTGCTCAGTACTGGTAACTAGTGATGAGCGGGCACTACCATGCTCGGGTGCTCAGTACTGGTAACTAGTGAGGAGCGGGCACTACCATGCTCAGGTGCTCTGTACTCGTAACTAGTGATGAGCGGGCACTACCATGCTCGGGTGCTCAGTACTGGTAACTAGTGATGAGCGGGCACTACCATGCTCGGGTGCTCAGTACTGGTAACTAGTGATGAGCGGGCACTACCATGCTCAGGTGCTCAGTACTGGTAACTAGTGATGAGCGGGCACTACCATGCTCAGGTGCTCTGTACTCGTATCTAGTGATGAATGGGCACTACCATGCTCAGGTGCTCAGTACTCGTAACTAGTGATGAGCGGGCACTGCCATGCTCGGGTGCTCAGTACTGGTAACTAGTGATGAGCGGGCACTACCATGCTCAGGTGCTCAGTACTGGTAACTAGTGATGAGCGGGCACTACCATGCTCAGGTGCTCTGTACTCGTATCTAGTGATGAATGGGCACTACCATGCTCAGGTGCTCAGTACTCGTAACTAGTGATGAGCGGGCACTGCCATGCTCGGGTGCTCAGTACTGGTAACTAGTGATGAGCGGGCACTACCATGCTCAGGTGCTCAGTACTGGTAACTAGTGATGAGCGGGCACTACCATGCTCAGGTGCTCAGTACTGGTAACTAGTGATGAGCGAGCACTACCATGCTCAGGTGCTCAGTACTGGTAACTCGTGATGAGCGGGCACTACCATGCTCGGGTGCTCAGTACTGGTAACTAGTGATGAGCGGGCACTACCATGCTCAGGTGCTCAGTACTGGTAACTAGTGATGAGCGGGCACTACCATGCTCAGGTGCTCAGTACTGGTAACTAGTGATGAGTGGGCACTGCCATGCTCAGGTGCTCAGTACTGGTAACTAGTGATGAGTGGGCACTGCCATGCTCGGGTGCTCAGTACTTGTAACTAAGTCTATTTATCTTTCTGCCTCTCTCTAGGAATTGTCCCATGTGAGTCCAGCATTTCCCTTCTGTGCTGGTCTCGGTGCATTACTCCGGGTGCATCGCTTCCCGGTGACCTCACACTTTCCTGTTATGCAGTAAACATACTGATGTGTATTGCAGCTGCCGCTCGCACCGTGTCACTGTTTTTAAGGGCCTTGCGGAAATACCACTTATATGACGCATAGAGATGCACATGAAATTCATACTTCCAGGTATCTATTGTCTCCGGGTGTTTTTATGAGATGATGATGTGGGCTCGTATCCAGCGCTACTCCAGATCCTTTCTCCGCTCAACATTTCCTATTTACCTTGTTATTTCCCTTCCTCTGGGGAGTCTTCAGAAAATCTGAGCAACTGAAACGTTGTCTTCAAGTGAATAAGTGGCTTTGTATCTTCTAATATCTTCACAAGAAGGTAGTATCAGTGGAATTTCAGGTTCGAAGACCCCCACCCATCACTACGCAAGGTGGGACTAAGGTGACCTTCAGAGCTTGGTGTCCTCTTTTTGCTCCTGTCGGCTTGGAACAACTTCACCTGGATGGACCGTCGTTCTAACAGTCTGTCACTACCCCACTTTTAGATCTACTAATAAAGTGCAGCGGAATATGTTGGCTCCAACAATTTATTACTTATGCTTAAAAATTAATTTTTCCTAAAATAATAAAAATAATAAAATTCTCAGGCCAAAAAATGTGTACTAATATATTTCCCTCTTTTTAGGATTCGTGTCCCGCTTTTGGTAAAAAGCAATTAAAATTGGACAAATTTGTACAATGTGAACTGGCCTTAAGCTTGGGTGACGCAACCTCCTAAGGGAAGATGCACAACCGCGATTTGAAGCTCCGGGCCCAGTGTGACGTCATCTGTGTGTGTGAAAGTCAGGAAATTCACGCAGCTCCTGTCCACAACGAGAGATCACTGACCGGGGTTGCACCAAGTGATCCGCAAATCTCTAAGGTTTGCAAGTTACCATTTTACCTTCACACGCTGCGAAATCGCTAACGAGATGTTGTTGGGGTCACGGAATTCCTGACGCACACCCGGCCTCGTTAGCGACATCGTAGCGTGTGACAGCTAAGAACGACCGTTAACGATCAATATTACTCACCTTATCGTTGCTCGTTGACACGTCGTTCAAATTCCAAATATCGTTGCTGTTGCAGGACACAGGTTGTTCATCGTTCCTGCGGCAGCACACATCGCTACGTGTGACACCGCAGGAACAAGGAATATCACCGTACCTGTGGCCTCCGGCAATGAGGAATGAAGGAGGTGGGCGGGATGTTCCGGCCACTCATCTCTGCCCCTCCGCTTCTATTGAGCGGCCGCTTAGTGACGCCGCTGTGACGCCGAACAAACCGCCTCCTTAGAAAGGAGGCGGTTCGCCGGCCACAGCGACGTCGCAAGGCAGGTAAGTATGTGTGACGGGTGTTAGTGTGGCGCCCTGGACAAGCCAGGTCGTCACAGAACTACACCAACACACCCCACTCCCCGGTTAGGCACACCGAATCCAAACACAAAATCCTTGTTGCCTTCCTCCAGGGGCTGATGTCCACACCAGGGGGTGGGCCAGGCAGTTGGTCCCGCCCACCGAGGAGTTCACAGTCGTGGAGGCGGGAAAAGGGAGACAGTTAGAGTTTGAAGTTGAAGTAAGAGGAGTGAAGTGGTAGAGGAGCAGACTGAAGGCGGTCCGGGTGCGTGGCCCGGACGGTACAGCAAGGTTGGCAGACGGTGGTGACCGTCTGCAGGAGAGGCCGATTGGAGCAATCCGTATGGACCGTGGACGGGCGGTGGCCCGGCGGTACCGGACCGGAGAGTAAAGAGAAGGCAGCACCATCCGGCAGGGCTTACGGACCCCGACCAGGCTAGGAGTCGCCGTTAAATTGGTCAAATCTGTTAGCGAAGGGAACCTCCGGGGTTTCCCAGCAGTCAAGACCCGATTGAAGGTGACAGCTCACACCGTAGAGGGAAACACAGTCACCGCCAAGGCTACAGTTCCCACGGCCAGAGCCTGCGGGCAAAAGGGGCTCCTTCAGCACCCATCGAAGCTGGGGAGCGGGTTACCGGTGGGAAGCCATTGGAACCGTAACACAACGCAGGTGCAGGGAAAGGCAGTCACCATCAACCTGCCGGGAGGAGAAACACCGCAGCCGCCTGTGGGACCCGTCCATCCAGCCGTTTGTTTGACCAGAGACTCCGTGTGAATTACTGGCTGAGTGAGTACCACCGTGCCGTGCGGCACAGCGCTGCCCCCGCGACCCTGCACCTCACCAGGCCCCGTAACCCGCCTGCCATCCACCCCTACCCCCTTCACCGGGCCCCGGGACAACCAACCCCCCTACCCATGGAGGGGAGAACCAACATCCAAGCTGCTCCCTGTCATCGCTCCCAGGATCCCCGTCCAGAGCAGCGGTGGTGTCACCAATCTCACCACAACCGTAGGTGGCGTCACGGACAATATCCCTAAACCCAAAACACCCCCTTTCACTCACGGGCGAGGAACGCCGCTCGAGTCCCCGGGATCCGGCCCGTCGCTCGAGCCACCGAGCAGCAGCAGCAGCAGCCGGACCCAAGCAGTGGGTGAGCGCAGCGTCCCCTCCTCCGCCCACGACAACTTGGCGTCACGAACAGGATCTTACCGCTCTGACGTCTGATAGAGGTGCGCCTTGTGACCGCCGGAGGTGTCCGGCCGAAAATTTTCAGAAGCCGCCATTTTGGGCGCGAAAAGTCCCCGCTCGATCGTCTCCTCGAGCAGTGGAGGCGCGAAAGCCAAAAACCCCGCCCCTGTAGAGGAGGAGCCGGAAAAAGACTAAGGGGGGCGGATGGCGTCTGGCCGCATGTAGCTCGCGGCTATAGGAGCAGGGACGCCGGGACCCTGCGATCTGCTGATTCCCGCAAAGTATGTCCGCCCCACCCAGCTACTCGGAGGCTACGGAGCCGGTGCCCGGAACAGCGGCGTGGCTTAGGGCCCGAACGGCAGGGATCTGCCGACGCTACCGGAGTCAGATATGTATGCTGATGGAGCAGTGGACCGCGGAGGTGGAGGAGGTAGCTGCGGTCGCCCGGGTGTATGGAATGGAGGCCATGATGGAGGAGCTGGCGAGTGACCCATGCCCCTGTGTCCCCGAGGGACCTGCCGTTGCGGCTGAGGGACCCGGTCTTCCCCTGGCCCCCATGCCGCCTCCGTCTTCCCTGCCCGTGCACCGCGCTGCTTCTGGTCCGTCTGGCGTACACCCCTTCGTAGCATTGGCCGAGAGAGTGGCGATCCCGGAGGCTGCGGCAGCTGGGGCGACCCGCCTGGCGCAGGGACGGATGATAGCGACTCCGGACCGGATACAGAGCCTGTTTCGGAGGAAAACGAGGGGGTCGTTTCCCTGTGTGACATGGAGGCCACTTACATCCACTGGAGCGGAAATAACGGGTACCGTGCGGCCCTTCCTCGTCGCGCCTGCTATGCGCTGGAGGGGCTGGTTCCCGTGTTCCTCCACCCGGGGCCGGCTGAGGACGATGAAAGTCAGCAGTGAAAGTCAGCGGAGCACCGCTGCAAGTTGTCCCCGTTGGGACCACCAGCACCGTTTAAAAGTTTTGAATGATAAGTGAAAATGATCAACCGAAGGAACGTTTATCTGATTTACAACCGTGATTGAACCGGTCGTTGCCGGCAACTATTGTCCCCGTGGGGACTGTTTGTAACCATGCGTAGAAAACTGCTACGGACAAGCCCGAGAACTTGCAGGGCAACCACGAACTTGTGGAGTGTAAATAGAAATGTTGGGCTTGATACCGTGACCGCCTCCGGAGAGGCTGATTTGGAGGATGGGCCTGGAAGAAAAGGATGGCCCAGGCCCGCCACTACTGAAACCGGTGGCGATCCTCCGGGGGGTTCAGGGGTTCCCCATGGACGTGGGTCCCCTGAAAGGGACAGAACCCGCTCGGGCAACTTGGTGCTGGATTGGGGTCAAGGGGTGATGCCCCTTTGCTTAGGGGCAGCATCAGGGCCAGGTTGCTTGGGTGGGAGAGAGCGGAAGCCGTAACCGTTATTGATTAAAAATGTTTGGTAACGTTTAAGAAATGTGCCTCCCGATATGGGAAGATTGAAATATGCTTGTTTTTACATGTTTACCGTTTTATGTTTTACAGTTAAAATAAAACCGGTGATGGACAGGCAGCCCGCGGACGGTCTGCGCTTTACTAAGGGGGAATGTGGCGCCCTGGACAAGCCAGGTCGTCACAGAACTACACCAACACACCCCACACCCCGGTTAGGCACACCGAAGCCAAACACAAAATCCTTGTTGCCTTCCTCCAGGGGCTGATGTCCACACCAGGGGGTGGGCCAGGCGGTTGGTCCCGCCCACCGAGGAGTTCACAGTCCTGGAGGCGGGAAAAGGGAGACAGTTAGTTAGAGTTTGAAGTTGAAGTGAGAGGAGTGAAGTGGTAGAGGAGCAGACTGAAGGCGGTCCGGGTGCGTGGCCCGGACGGTACAGCAAGGTTGGCAGACGGTGGTGACCGTCTGCAGGAGAGGCCGATTGGAGCAATCCGTATGGACCGTGGATGGGCGGTGGCCCGGCGGTACCGGACCGGAGAGTAAAGAGAAGCCAGCACCATCCGGCAGGGCTTACGGACCCCGACCAGGCTAGGAGTCGCCGTTAAATTGGTCAAATCCGTTAGCGAAGGGAGCCTCCGGGGTTTCCCAGCAGTCAAGACCCGATTGAAGGTGACAGCTCACACCGTAGAGGGAAACACAGTCACCGCCAAGGCTACAGTTCCCAAGGCCAGAGCCTGCGGGCAAAAGGGGCTCCTTCAGCACCCATCCAAGCTGGGGAGCGGGTTACCGGTGGGCAGCCATTGGAAACGTAACACAACGCAGGTGCAGGGAAAGGCAGTCACCATCAACCTGCCGGGAGGAGAAACACCGCAGCCGCCTGTGGGACCCGTCCATCCAGCCGTTTGTTTGACCAGACACTCCGTGTGAATTACTGGCTGAGTGAGTACCACCGTGCCGTGCGGCACAGCGCTGCCCCCGCGACCCTGCATCTCACCAGGCCCCGTAACCCGCCTGCCATCCACCCCTACCCCCTTCACCGGGCCCCGGGACAACCAACCCCCCTACCCACGGAGGGGAGAACCAACATCCAAGCTGCTCCCTGTCATCGCTCCCAGGATCCCCATCCAGAGCAGCGGTGGTGTCACCAATCTCACCACAACCGTGGGTGGCGTCACGGACAATATCCCTAAACCCAAAACACCCCCTTTCACTCACGGGCGAGGAACGCCGCTCGAGTCCCCGGGATCCGGCCCGTCGCTCGAGCCACCGAGCAGCAGCAGCAGCCGGACCCGAGCAGTGGGTGAGCGCAGCGTCCCCTCCTCCGCCCGCGACATTAGCGATGTTGTGCGCCACGGGCAGCGATTTGCCGGTGACGCACAACCGACGGGGATGGGTGCTTTCACCAGCGACATTGCTAGCGATGTCGCTGTGTGTAAAGCGGGCTTAAGTGTCCAAAAAAGTAGTGCATCTAGAGGCGCCCACTTTTTTTTTTTTTGAGGGGGGGCAGAGCAGCCTACTGATGGGTAGGTGCTAGGGATGAGTGAATGGCTGCTCCAGTGGCCTCCTCTGATTAGTAGACCTGGCTAAAATCATGTGTGTCTTAAGCTACAACAATGATGCAACACCAGGCCTGCAAATCAGAAGCAGCTCCTGATGGTCTCATTTTTTCCTTTTCTTGATCATTATTATCATGAAGAATTTTTGTGATTCTGTTTGGGATCGTTTTTCGCTATAAAGTAGATAGCTCACCCACATATATATTTTTACCATACAGTTTTGCTTGTAAGACTACATACACAACTGGTCTCCTTATCAAGAGCCAGAAACCCATCAAATCTGTTATCATCTCTAAAAATTCAACCTTTTTTTTTTCCTGAATCGGCAAAAACTCTTCCTGTCGCTCTTATTCATTCTCGTCTGGACTATTGTAACTCTCTACTAATTGGTCTCCCTCTTACTAAACTCTCCCCTCTCCAATTCATCCTGAACGCAGCAGCCAGGATCATATTCTTCTCCAACCACTACACCGATGCCTCCACCCTGTGCCAGTCATTGCACTGGTTGCCCATCTGCTATAGAGTACAATAAAAACTTATCGGTCACAATTCACCTCTGGATTTTGTCTATTACTCAGTTGTTTGTATTCCCCGGGTCCTTGCCAGTGGACAGGACTTGTTTGGTGCCTCGTTACAGTAATCGCCTTGCTTTATCTTTGGACTGTTTCCACCTGATCTTCACCAGTGATAGTTCCTAGTCTGCAGTGTGCGCTTCTGGTTCTTATGAGTGTGTTCTGATCCTCGTCCCGCTACCCCAACTTCCCTCCCTGTCCACCACTCTGTCCGTCTTGTCTGTGCTCCCTGACTTCCTGACCCTCTGCTTGTCTTGTTTCCTTAGTCCCGGCCGCTTCCCCCCTTTTGTACTGACATTTCCCTTCAGCTTCTGACGTTGACTTGTTCTCTGACTATGGTTCTTCTCCCCATCTGTATCTGACGTTACCTCCCAATTACCAGGGGCAGCACAGTGGCTCAGTGGTTAGCACTGCAGTCTTGCAGCGCTGGAGTCCTGGGTTCAAATCCCACCAAGGACACCATCTGCAAGGAGTTTGTATGTTCTCCCCGTGTTTGCGTGGCTTTCCTCCGGGTTCTCCAGTTTCCTCCCACACTCCAAAAACATACAGATAGGGACCTTAGATTCTGAGCCCCAATGGGGACAGTGTTGCCAATGTATGTAAAGCGCTGTGGAATTAATAGCACTATATAAATGAATAAATTATTATTATTATTATTATTATTAATTACCGACCTTCGGCTTCCACGTGACTTCGGCTCCTCTTCCTCCTTTGCACTGACGTGGCCTCCCAGCTCTGACTCTCGGTGTGTACGACCATTATGCTACCTCTCCGTCTAGATACTGGTGACATCTAGTGCGCAGATGACGTATTACACCTAGGAGATCTACATCTCTTCTGTGTACTTGCGCCCCCTGGTGGTAGCATTACATTATTACTCTCTCCCACAAAACTCTCCACAGTCTCACACCTCCCTACATCTCCTCCCTCATCTCTGTCCATCATCCTTTCCACAGTTAATATTATTATTAATAATAATATAAAAAGAACATTTATTCACCTATATAGCACCATTAATTCCACGGCACTTTACATATATCAGCAACACTCTCCCCATTGGGGCTCACAATCTAAATTCCCTATATGTATGTCTTTGGAGAGTGGGAGGAAACCAGAGAATCCAGAGGAAACCCACACAAACACGGGGAGAACATACAAACTCCATGCAGATCGTGTCCTTGGTGGGATTTGATACCAGGACCATCACGCTGCAAGACTGCAATGCTAACCACTGAGCCACAGTGCAGTTCTGCACCATTTTATATTTCCTTCCTCCATGTATCGCCTACCCTTGTCCTTCGTTCTACTAATGACCCAAGACTGACATTCTGAATAATATGAACCTCCTACTACCGTCTCGAAGACTTTTCGGGAGCTGCGCCAATTCTCTGGAGTGTCTGTATATGTTCCCCCTGAATTGTACGATGCTGCGGAATATGTTGTCGCTATAGAAATTGAAAAAAATATTATTAATATTGTTGTATTTGCTGAGTGAAGTCTACCCTTCTCAATAGTTTATCGAGGTGCTATTCTGTCTGGCTTGGAGGTGTGGGCAATGTTATGGGTGCACCTGTTTCTGAGTCAAATTGTGATGAATTGTATTCTTGACCACTTCTTCGCATCTAGAGGTCACTTCATTTTTGAAACAGGTGAAACTATAGGTGGAACCTTTGAGATTTGGAAAACCACTTAAGGCTTAGCGCTCGTTCCTGGAGCTTCTACTTCTGGCTTGGTGGTTTGGGGTATGTTATGGGTGCACCTTCGTCTGGTTCAGAAGGTGGTGATGGATTGTATATTTAGTCGTGTCATTTCCACTTCATGATTGTGGGGATCTGATCCACTGATCCTGGGGAGAAGGTGCCATAGGACTGGATTTTCAATCTTGACCATCACTTTGGGTAGAAATTCCATTGACATGGAAATCGATCTCCTGTGATTGGAATGATTGACCTAGGTGTTTTTGCCCAGTTTTCCATCGACGCAGAAAAGAACTTCAAAAAGTTCTGTAAACTTTTTTTATTCAAATTTCCATTGGTTCAAACTTATAATTTTCTTATTATCATATTCAAAGCAATTATTACTAAGATCAGATGGATACAATGTATCGTGATGTCTATGGCAACTACATCAAACAAGCAAATGTGGAGTTTGCCTTTTTGAGGTTGGCCAGAAAACATCAGGTCGCAGTCCGGACCCCGCAGTAACGTGCACTTCTTTGTCATCTATTATTTTGTCACCGTCGCCTAATGTCAACAACGTATTTTTGTCATCTGATTTTTGCCAAACATGAAACGTCCTCAGAGCCCGGTGGTGACTCACAACAACAGGAAACTATCACAATACGTTATTAACATTTTTTGGGGGGTGATCAAGGTCGTAGTTATAGGAAATACTTAACACTTCCAATTATGGTTATTGTTCAGTTCTGTATATTATACGGGATCTACTATAATTCACTATTTTATGGACGTTACCGTATTGGGGTTTTAAAGGATGGAAATCTCTAGATGGAAAATAATAACAAAAATTAAGAAAAAATAGCAAGTTATAAAGTTGTACTTTTTAGAAGTAGAGTAACAAAAATATGGTGTATGCCCAAGTATAGGGTAATAATATCTTATCAGCACCAACTGTCATCTCCTATGCAGAGGGAAGGAGGTGGGAGGAGCTAGAGATGAAGCTCCTCCCCTTCACCTCTATATAATATCCTATCAGCACCAACTGTCATCTCCTATGCAGAGGGAAGGAGGTGGGAGGAGCTAGAGATGAAGCTCCTCCCCTTCACCTCTATATAATATCAACACCAACTGTCATCTCCTATGCAGAGGGAAGGAGGTGGGAGGAGCTAGAGATGAAGTTCCTCCCCTTCACCTCTATATAATACCTTATCAGCACCAACTGTCATCTCCTATGCAGAGGGAAGGATGTGGGAGGAGCTAGAGATTAAGCTCCTCCCCTCCACCTCTATATAATATCAACACCAACTGTCATCTCCTATGTAGAGGGAAGGAGGTGAGAGGAGCTAGAGATGAAGCTCCTCCCCTTCACCTCTATATAATATCAACACCAACTGTCATCTCCTATGCAGAGGGAAGGAGGTGGGAGGAGCTAGAGATGAAGTTCCTCCCCTTCACCTCTATATAATACCTTATCAGCACCAATTGTCATCTATGTAGACAGGAGGTGGGAGGGGCTAGAGATGGAGCTCCTCTCCTACACCTCTATATAATATCCTATCAGCACCAACTGTCATCTCCTATGTAGAGGGAAGGAGATGGGAGGGGCTAGAGATGGAGCTCCTCACCTTCACCTCTATATAATATGCTATCAGCACCAACTGTCATCTCCTATGCAGAGGGAAGGAGGTGGGAGGGGCTAGAGATGGAGCTCCGCCACTTTACCTCTATATAATATCCTATCAGCACCAACTGTCATCTCCAATGTTGAAGGAAGGAGGTGGGAGGGGCTAGAGATGGAGCTCCGCCCCTTTACCTCTATATAATATCCTATCAGCACCAACTGTCATCTCGAATGTTGAAGGAAGGAGGTGGGAGGGACTAGATATGAAGCTCCTCGCCTTCACCTCTATATAATATCTTACCAGCACCAATTGTCATCTCCTATGTAGAGGGAATGAGGTGGGAGGGGCTAGAGATGGAGCTCCTCTCCTTCACCTCTATATAATATCCTATCAGCACCAACTGTCATTTCCTATGCAGAGGAAGGAGGTGGGAGGGGCTAGAGATGGAGCTCCTCCCCTTCACCTCTATATAATATCCTATCAGCACCAATTGTCATCTCATATGTAGAGGGAAGGAGGTGGGAGGGGCTAGAGATGGAGTTCCTCCCCTTCACCTCTATATAATATCCTATCAGCACCAACTGTCATCTCCTATGTAGAGGGAAGGAGGTGGGAGGGGCTAGAGATGGAGCTCCGCCCCTTTACCTCTATATAATATCCTATCAGCACCAACTGTCATCTCCAATGTTGAAGGAAGGAGGTGGGAGGGACTAGATATGAAGCTCCTCGCCTTCACCTCTATATAATCTCTTACCAGCACAAACTGTGAGCTCCTATGTAGAGGGAATGAGGTGGGAGGGGCTAGAGATGGAGCTCCTCCCCTTCACCGCTATATAATATCTTACCAGCACCAACTGTCATCTCCTATGTAGAGGGAATGAGGTGGGAGGGGCTAGAGATGGAGCTCCTCCCCTTCACCTCTATATAATCTCTTACCAACACCAAATGTGATCTCCTATGTAGAGGGAAAGAGATAGGAGGGGCTAGAGATAAAGCTCCTCTACTTCATCCACTATATATATACCGACACCTATATATACACTATATAGACCGACACCTCCACCCAGTGTGACAGCGTGTCTAGCTGTTTGTAATCACGCACGCTGACTGCATGTCACTAGTGGTGTAAAAATTAGTAACTAAATTAAAAAATGGTGTAGGATCCACCATATTATGATACCTCTTCTTGGCAGGAGATGCAGATTTGTGAACTTAGTTCACCTCAGGGGAGAACACGGAGTTCAATGAGGTCTCCTGAGGTCAGTTTACCTGTGGTCACAGGTGGGGTACCATAGGAACCTATAGATGTGACCACAGATAAACTGAGTGACATCACCGCTCACAGCTGCTGCTCAGTCAGTCTCTGCCTGAAGCCACAGCGTGCGGACATTGTGGGACTTTGTGTAGATTATTTCTGAACTGCGTGTTTGTGGTTAATAAATTGGAGAAAGAGGGTGAGGGTTATGTGGATTTCATTTCAAATAAAGGATTTTTTCGGTGTTTGTGTTTATATCTTTTCACTTACAGATTAGTAATGGGGGGTCTCATAGACCCTTCCCATTACTAATCTAGGGCTTAGTAGTAGCTGTGAGCTGTCATTAACCCCTGAATGCCACCGCACCAGGGCAATGGAGATGAGTCAGGTAAAGTGCCAGGATTATCCCCTCTAATGTTTTGAACAACTCTGGGCAGCTGCAAGCTGCTTTTTTTTACCCTGGCAGTGCCAATAACTATGGGTCTCCCCAGCCTGAGAATACCAGTCCCCAGCTGTTCGGCTTTATCATGGGTGGGTATCAAAATTGGGTATCAAGATTTGAGGAGTATACGACTAATAGTTCTCCTGTGGACAGATTCTCCCCAATGAGCTGTGGATCTCTGTGGCTCCTGCAGTGATCATGAGCCTTTTGGCTGCTTCTGTCATTAGTGCTCTTCTTCTTGGGATGTCAGTATTGGTGGACGCCATGTCATGGCAGCTTTGCAGTTGTCCCATACGCCATAAAGTTTTGGATGATGGATTGGACAGTGCTTGAAGAGATGTTCACAGCTTGGTCTATTTTTTCTTTTTATAACCTAACCCTGCTTTACTTCTCTCCACAACTTTATCTTTGACCTGTCTGGTGTGTTACTTGGTTTTCATTATGCTGTATGATTCCTAAACAAATCTCTGACATCTTCAGAGAACAGCTGTAGTTATACTGAGAATAAATTACACACAGGTGGACTCAATCTAGTAATTATGTGACTTCTGCAGGCAATTGGTCTGTCAGCATTCTATTTAGGCCAGTTTCAGACGTCAGTGTTTATGTCAGTCCAACACGCACTGTGTGGTTCCACGCACACACAGAGATATGTCCATTTTTTCTCTGGCAGCACTGATATCACACGGCCCGTACATTTGATGTGATTCGTATGACATCAGTGTGACACGTAACGGAGAAAACACGTGGCTTTGGAATAAAATGATTTTTTGTACTCACTTGTCTCCAATGCTTCAATCTTCGGCGCAGTTGTCACTTGCTCCTGACCCCCGCTAATTAAGCTCAATGCATATGCACTTTACCATGGGCCGGAAGCAGCAGCGCCAAGGACTGCATCACCGAGACAGATAAATATCCAGCAGTGTGTGCAGTGATATCAGGATGTCATTGGAGTATTCAATGAATTCTGTTGACCTCCTGATGACACCCTGCAACATCCGCGCTACCTCAGGTGTACTGATAGTGACTTCCTTAGTGTGGTTCAGTAGGCTACACAATCATGGGGTAGACTAATGATGTCCAGAAGGCAGTCATTGACACACTCCACAAGGAGGGTAAGCCACAAAAGTTCATTGCTAAAGAAGCTGACTGTTCACAGAGTGCTGTATCCAAGCATATTAATGGATAGTTGAGTGGAAGGAAAAAGTGTGGTAGAAAATGGTGCACAAGCAGCTGGGATAACCACAGCCTTGAAAGGATTGTTAACGAAAGGCCATTAAAATATTTGGGGGAGATTCACAAAGGGTGGACGCTGCTGGAGTCAGGGCTTCAAGAGCCACCACACACAGACGTATCCAGGACATGGGCTACAAGTGTCGCAATCCTTGTGTCAAGCCGCTCATGACCAATAGACAACGCCAGAAGCCTCTTACCTGGGCCAAGGAGAAAAAGAACTGGACTGTTCTCAGTGGTCCAAGGTGGTGTCTTCAGATGAAAGTAAATTTTGCATTTCATTTAGAAATCGCGGTCCCAGAGTCTGGAGGAAGAGTGGAGAGACCACAATCCAAGCTGCTGGAGGTCTAGTGTGAAGTCTCCACAATCAGTGATGGTTTGGGGAGCCATGTCATCTGCTGGTGTAGCTCCACTGTGTTTTATCAAGACCAAAGTCAGTGCAGCCGTCTACTAGGAAATTTTACAGCACTTCATGCTTCCCTCTGCCGACAAGCTTTTTTGGAGATGGAAATGTCATTTTCCAGCAGGACTTGGCCCCTGTCCACACTGACAAAAGTACCAATACCTAGTTTAATAACCACAGTATCCCTGTGCTTGATTGGCCAGCAAACTCACCTGACCTAAACCCCATAGAGAATCTATGATAGACACCAGCGCCAACAATGCAGATGAGCTGAAGGCGGCTATCAAAGCCACCTGGGCTTCCATCACACCTCATCAATGCCACAGGCTGATCGCCTCCATGCCACATTGCCGCATTGATGCAGTAATTCATGCAAAAGGACCCGACCAAGTATTGAGGCAATTACTGTACCGCGTTCTCAGGAGGCGCCAACATTTCTGAGTGTAACATCATTTTATCAGTTAGTCTTATATAACCTTCTAATTTTCTGAGATAATGACTTTTGGGTTTTCATTGGCTGTAAGACATAATCATCAACATTAACAAAAATAAACACGTGACATAAATCCCTCTGTGTGTAATGACTCTATATAATATATAGGAATAGATCTCTCTGTGTGTAATGACTCTATATAATATATAGAAATAGATCCCTCTGTGTGTAATGACTATATAATATATAGGAATAGATCCCTCTGTGTGTAATGACTCTATATAATATATAAAAATAGATCCCTCTGTGTGTAATGACTCTATATAATATATAGGAATAGATCACTGTATGTAATGACTCTATATAATATATAGAAATAGATCCCTCTGTGTGTAATGACTATATAATATATAGAATAGATCCCTCTGTGTGTAATGACTCTATATAATATATAGGAATAGATTCCTCTGTGTGTAATGACTATATAATATATAGGAATAGATCCCTCTGTGTGTAATGACTATATTATAGGAATAGATCCATCTGTGTGTAATGACTCTTTATAATATATAGCAACAGATCCCTCTGTTTGTAATGACTCTATATAATATATAGGAATAGATCACTATGTGTAATGACTCTATATAATATATAGAAATAGATCCATCTGTGTGTAATGACTCTATATTATAGGAATAGATCACTCTGTGTGTAATGACTATATAATACATAGGAATAGATCCCTCTGTGTGTAATGACTCTATATAATATATAGTAATAGATCCCTCTGTGTGTAATGACTCTATATTATAGGAATAGATCCCTCTGTGCATAATGACTATATAATATATAGAATAGATCCCTCTGTGTGTAATGACTCTATATAATATATAGGAATAGATCCCTCTGTGTGTAATGCCTCTATATAATATATAGGAATAGATTCCTCTGTGTGTAATGACTATATAATATATAGGAATAGATCACTCTGTGTGTATTGACTATATAATATATAGAATAGATCCCTCTGTGTGTAATGACTCTATATAATATATAGCAACAGATCCCTCTGTGTGTAATGACTCTATATAATATATAGGAATAGATCACTATGTGTAATGACTCTATATAATATATAGAAATAGATCCATCTGTGTGTAATGACTCTATATTATAGGAATAGATCACTCTGTGTGTAATGACTATATAATATATAGGAATAGATCCCTCTGTGTGTAATGACTCTATATAATATATAGTAATAGATCCCTCTGTGTGTAATGACTATATTATAGGAATAGATCCCTCTGTGCATAATGACTATATAATATACAGAATAGATCCCTCTGTGTGTAATGACTCTATATAATATATAGGAATAGATTCCTCTGTGTGTAATGACTATATAATATATAGGAATAGATCCCTCTGTGTGTAATGACTCTATATAATATATAGGAATAGATTCCTCTGTGTGTAATGACTATATAATATATAGGAATAGATCCCTCTGTGTGTAGTGACTCTATATAATATATAGGAATAGATTCCTCTGTGTGTAATGACTATATAATATATAGGAATAGATCCCTCTGTGTGTAATGACTCTATATAATATATAGAAATAGATTCCTCTGTGTGTAATGACTATATAATATATAGGAATAGATCCCTCTGTGTGTAATGACTCTATATAATATATAGGAATAGATTCCTCTGTGTGTAATGACTATATAATATATAGGAATAGATCCATCTGTGTGTAATGACTCTATATAATATATGCGTGTCCCTTTTTGTATTGAATTACTGAAATAAATTAACTTTTTGATGATATTCTAATTTATTGAGAAACACCTGTGTACATACACACACACACACAACATTGTAGTCTTTCATTCCAATGTTATTAAAACACATTTTTGAATTCTTTTAATATTTATTTTATTATTTTTACATATAGTTATAATCAGCATTGCTTTTTACATGTTATACAGCGAGTACAGCACATGTCACATTCTGGATGATACAGTAAGATGCTCCTAGAGACCGCGCTATAACTGTACATCATCTTACACTCTCAGAGATAAGCGTTAACAGAATACAAGTTACATCACATCACCGGACACTGCTCGCTTGATTTAGCACCAGTGACTATGAGAGTCCATTGGTCAATGGAAAATCTGTTCTTCAGTTTTCATAAGAATACAGCCGGATGTAATCTATAGGTGAAATAATTCTGAAAACTGAGCAAGACTTTTAAGTTAAATTATTACCAAACAAAGAAATAATTACAGTGATCACTGAAGAATGAGGAGATTTGCACCCCACATATTCCATTTTATGTACAGTCAAAATGTTCTATTATATATTTACATATTCAATATTATTGTGCAAATGGTTAATACGTGTAACAGTGACTAGCAAGGATTTTGAGCCATATGACGACAGACAGATGGATAGATATACAGATGGATAGATATACAGATAGAAGGATAGATAGAAGGATAGATAGATAGATGATAAATAGATAGAGGGATAGAGGGATAGATAGATAGATGATAGATAGATAGATAGATAGATAGATGATAGATAGAAGGATAGATGGATGGATAGATGGATAGATAGATAGATAGATGGGTAGATAGATAGATAGATAGATAGATAGATGGATAGATGGGTAGATAGATAGATGGATAGATAGATAGAAGGATAGATGGATGGATAGATAGATAAATAGATAGATAGATAAATAGAAGGATAGATAGATGAATAGATAGATGGATAGATAGGTAGATAGATAGATAGATAGATAGATAGAAGGATAGATAGATAGAAGGATAGATAGATGGATAGATAGATATAGATAGATAGATAGATAGATAGATAGATAGATAGATAGATAGATAGATAGATGGAGGGATAGATAGATGGAGGGATAGATAGATGGATAGAAGGAAAGATAGATGGATAGATAGAGAGAGATAGGAAACAAATAGATGTTTGGAAAATAGATGGTTTATAGACATGGTATACAGTATATACAAATGAGCAATAGTTGCATAGATAAGTTTCATATTGATTGACTTGAGATGGATTGCTACAAGATAGAAAATAGGTAAATACATAAGAAGTTGATATGAATTAGATAGATAGATAGATAGATGGATGGATAGAAAGAAAGATTAAACATTTCACAGTATAAAAGTATGATCGGTAGCGGTCCAACACACTGGGGCCTCCCCCAATCCCAAGATTGGGGGTTCCAAAATGCCATGTGAATGGAGCAGCAGTGCCCATGTGTGACCAATGCTCCATTTACGTCTATAGGTCTATGATCGTTAGTGTATGACCACCTCTTCCATAGACATTTAAGCCCTCTTCTTGTGATATCAACATATTAGTCATTTATATGTACAGGTGATAAACGTTGCTGGTGGGAAAACCCTTTTAGGATATGTTCATTATTGTGTCCCAATAAGGCGTCTTCCAGATTACTTTGTTTTTTTTTTAGATAAAAAATAAACCCACATACAACACTGTTTTTGCCGTAAGAATGGAGTGCCATTGGAGTGCCATGGTGCAATCCAACACAACACTGTCTTCTGTCCGTGTGGCCCATGCAAAGAATTATCCATAATTCATGACTCACTGCATTCATTTAGAGTTCGTTATTTCTAGATCAGAGCGCTGTACAGTTCTTGAAAAGTCTAAACTTTGCAGTTGCGACTAACCAAAGGAGGGGACCATGAACAAACAATGACCAAGAAGAGAATTTAGGCTGTTTTGAATTCAACAAATGACCTATGAATGCGAATGGGCTATAATACCATCAGTAGATCAGTAGAAGATGCATCGGATGAAATAAGTATTGAAAACGTCACTAATATTCTGTAAATATTGACAAGAATTTCTCACCAGATGTTAGTAACAACACATCCAATCCACACAGGCAAGGAAATCAAACCGTAGATGTCCATAAATTAAATTATGTGTAATAATGGGAAATGACACAAGGAAAAAGTATTGAACACATGAAGAAAGAGAGGTGTAAAAAGCCATGGAAAGTCATGACATAAGCTGAAATCTATCAGTACTTAGAAAGCAATCCTACAGTTATTGAAAAATGATATCAGCTGGTTCAACTAATCATCTATAAAAGGTGTCTCATTATCAAGGTGCCACACAAGAAACATCTCATGAGGGGTAAAACCAGTGATCTGTTGCAACCCTATTGTTGTAAAACATACTGATTGCATTGGTTACAGAAGAATTTCTAAATTACTGAAGATACGGATGAGTACTGTTTGGGCCACAAACCGAAAGTGGAAAGAACATCCTTTCACCATAAACCAGCCACGACCAGGTGCTCCCAGTAAGATTTTAGACAGAGGAGTGAAAATAATTATCACAATCATTGTCTAAGGGGTACTTTGCATGTTGCGACATCGCTACTGCGATATCGCCGGGGACAAATCGAAAGTGACGCACATCCGGCGCCGGTAACGACGTAGCAACGTGTAAAGCCTAGGTGCGCCGATAAACGATCACAAAAGCGTCGTAAATCGGTGATCTGTGTAGTGTTGCACATTTCCATAATATCGCTGCAGCAACAGGTACGATGTTGTTCCTCGTTCCTGCGGCAGCACACATCGCTGTGTATGAAGCCACAGGAGCGAGGAATATCTCCTTACCTGCCTCCACCGGCAATGCGGAAGGAAGGAGGTGGGCGGGATGTTTACGTCCCGCTCATCTCCGCCCTTCCGCTTCTATTGGGCGGCCGCTGTGTGACGTCGCTGCGACGCCGAACGTCCCTCCCCCTTCAGGAAGAGGATGTTCGCCGCCCACAGTGAGGTCTGCTGTGTGACGTCGCACGGCCAGCCCCCTTAGGAAGGAGGCGGGTCGCTGGCCAGAGCGTCGTCGCAGGGCAGGTAAGTGCGTGTGATGCTGCCGTAGCGATAATGTTCGCTACGCCAGCAATCACAAGATATCGCATGTGTGACGTGGGTGTGGACTATCGCGCTCGGCATCGCTATCATCGGCTAGCAATGTCGCAGCGTGCAAAGTACCGCTAAGAGCCAAGAAAGACCTGGAATCAGCAGGTATAATTGTTTAAAAAAAAAACAATAAGTAATGCACTCAACCTCCTTGACCTGTATGCATGCTCACTATGCATGACTCCAGTGCTGAACAAAAAGCATGTTCAAAAGGGTTTAAAGGTTTCTCAACAACATTTAGACAAGCCTGTAAAATACTGGGAGAATATAGTCTGGTCAGATGAAACCAAAATTGAACTCTTTGGATGCCATAATACAAATCATGTTTGGAGGCCAAAAGGCAAATCACCCCAAAAACAGCATACAACAGTGAAGTTTAGAGGTGGAAACAATATGGTGTGGGGCTTTTTTTTTTCAGAATACAGTACTGACAAACTTCATATGATTAAAGGAAGGATGAATGGACACATGTACCAAGACATCCCTGATAAAAATCTGCTGCCATCTACCAGGATGATGAAGATGAATTGAAGGTCGATCTTTCAGCAACACAATGATCCCAAATACGCGGCCAAGTAATCTCTCAATTGGTTTCAGAGAAAGGAAATAAAGCTTCTAAAATGGCCAAGCTGAACACCAAACCTGAATCCAATAGAAAATTTCCGGAAGGAACTAAAGCTCAGAGTTCATAGAAGAAGCCAGAATGTGTAGGATGTGAAGAGTGTGTGTGGAAGAATGCGCTAAAATCCCACCTGAGCAAAGCAGGAAACTAGTTTCTACATACAAGAGGTGTATTGAAGCTTCATCACCAACAAAGGCTTTATTAAATAAATTACAATAAGTGTGTTCAAATACTTTTTCACTGTGCATTTCTCATTATTACACATAATTTATGGATATCTAGGATTTGAATTTGTTGCCTGTGTGGATTGGATGGGTTGTTACTGAGATCTGGTAAGAAATTAATGTCAAAAGCATCTTTACAAATAAATTTACATAGAAAACTGGCAACGTGTTCAATGCTTATTTTACCCACTTTAGATGATATAATGTATTTTCCAAGTAATTCAACTTTTTTTTATGTAGATCGTAAACTGTGAAATATTTTTAGAGATAAACCACTCTAAGGAATGAATATTCTATGTTAATTTTAGCTCATAGACACTCAAAGGGGCTGTCCTTTTTAGTGACTGCTAATTGATATCATTAGTTTGAAGCTGTTTATAAGAAAAATCTGCAAGAAGAGGGGTAATCTACATCTTAAAGCCTTGTTTTAGAAACATCAGAGCTTCAAAATGACCCTTCAACTATGGTCTTTCTTCTTTAGTGTTTTTTTTCCTAGAAGTCCAAGTCATCTTGATCAATGATATCTTCATCTCTGCACGTTTTTGATTTATTGTCAGTGTCTCCAAAGCTTCCATTGTTGTTTACATACACTTGACCAACTTTTTCATTTTTTAATACATCGTCAGGGCTATCCCGTGATGAGTCTCCATCCTCATCTACGGATGAACTATCGGGATACATCTGTGTCTTATTTGACTGTCCATTTTCTTCTGTATTATGGTTTTCTTTGCATTCTGTTTCAGCATTTTCTGCAGAACCATTGTGTGTTATAAGAGAGACTTGAGCCATATAAAGTTTATGCAAATATGAGCCATCGGTTTCAGTAACCTCATTGTCTTCTTCTTTGACATCTTCCTCAGTGTCGTTAACAGAATTAGTTGTTTCATTTTCAACACTGTGGTCTTCAACTTCTTGGCCATCATCTTCGGTGTTGATAATAGGGTTAGTGGTTTCGTTTTCATCAAGGTGGGTTTCTTCTTCTTGGACATCTTCCTCGGTGTTCATATTGTCGTTAGTTTCATTATCAAGACTATGGTCTTCATCTTCTTGGCCGTCAGCTTCGACTTTGATATCAGGGTTACTCGATTCGTTTTCAACAAGGTGGTCTTCATTTTCTTCTAAATCTTCCTCTGTGTTGATAACAGGGTTAGTTTCATTTTCAACAAGGTTGTCTTCGTTTCCTTCATCTTCTTCCATGTTGATAACAGGGTTAGTTTCATTTTCGACAAGGTTGTCATTGTCCTCCGTGTTGACATCAGGGTTAGTTGATTCATTTTCGACAATTTGGTCTACATCTTCTGAAAATTCATCTGCTGATGTATGAACTCCAGCATTTATTTCCCCTTCATTCTCCGTCTCAATAGTTTCCTCTAGATTCTCCGTCTCATTTGTTTCCTCTTCATTACTTATTAATTGTTGTTCCGTGGGTGGACATTCAGAACCATGTTCATCATCGTTCTCGTTCTCTTCACAAATTGATCTATTTTCATGCGGGCAATCAGTGCTTGTCTCTTTTTCAGTTGCAGAATTTTTTTCCAATGCATCAGAATTAGAATTTTCACAATCATCCTCCAAATCTTCTGTAGGTTGAATTTCTTCGTCAGGTCCATTACTTTCCAGCTGTTCGCTTTCTTTTTCAGTAGGTTCAGCTAAAGATTGAAAATCACTTGAGTCACAGCCTTCACATTCATCTTTTACTGACTTGATTTCCTGACTAACACTATCTTCACCTAAAATATCTGATTGCCCTTTGTCAATTTCTTCACTAGCTGCTTCATTAGGGACTTCTTCATTCTCCGTCGAGCAGTCATTCACTGGGCTTAGTTCAGCTTCTTTGCTTTGTTCCTTAACTGATGAAAGGACAGCACCATCATTTGCATCATTGTTACGGTCATTGTTCGCTCTCTTAACTTTTAAAATCTGTTGTAGGTCAAATGCTTTAATAACTGGGGCATTGATAGCAACTGCTTGTGGTTTAGCTAGTTTTAATGCTCTTTTTTTCTTGATACATTTTTCACATGGGCAGAAGTCATCGTTAGGTTGTCCACTGCTGTCATCTCCAAAAGAAGCACTGAATGTTAGATCTTCTTCATCAGTTTCAAATGAAATTTCATTCGATACAACCCCCCTGTTGTCCCCACATGCATAACGGTGCATGGACACTCTATGCATTGATTGTAGACGTCTTCTTCGTTCATCGACTTGCAAAGAAAACTTGCCTTCAACTGGAGGCCTTGGAACCTTAGCTCCTGTCTGAGCTTTTAGTCTCTTCAGTTCATTTGAAATACTCCTCTGGATTCTTTCACTTACTTCATTTTTAAGTTCAGCAATCATCTGGTCTAGATGTTCATTGTCTTCCAAATTCCATCGGACTTTGAATTCATTCATGGCATCTACATAGTGAGTCATGAATTCTTTCTCAATTTTTTTCAACAGTTTTAATACCCAAACTGGATCAGCTTCGTGTTCTTTTTTTTCCTTATTTTTCCCATTCGAATCAGATGTAGAAATGATCGTTGATTGACTGTCACTTGGAGAATTGATGATGTTTGTCTCCGGTGAGTTGGACTCATTAGATTTTGGTTCTTCATTGTGGCTAAGGATATTCATGTTATCATTATTTGAAATTCTCTGTTCTTCTACAACTTCAATGCACTCAACATCGTTAACATTATTTACCAAATTACAATGTCCCTCTTCTTCTGTTTCATCTTTTACAACTGTTTCAAATGCATTGTCACCGTCGTCTAAATTTTTCTCATTCATGTTTTCATCAACGCTGCATGGTTTATCCTCCTGAAAACTAGCTATATCATCCTCATTTGTAGTTTCTTGTCCGTGCTCTTCTAAAACTACACTTTTCTGCTCACAGCTTTGCATGCTCGCAGTAGTAGCACATTCCACCTCTTTAGCTACTATGGAAGACAGTTTTCCATCTTCTGGCTTCCCAACTGCCCCAATGTGGTCACCTCCACCCGTTATGCTTCCATCACCAGATCCTTCAAAACCACTATTAATGTCAACTCCTGAAGATGAAACGGGTGTTAATTCATCATCTCTAGAGTAGCGTTTTCCAGATTTAATGTTGGTGATACTCTTGTTAGTTGAACCCTCTGCCCATAATGCCTGTAATATGTTTAGCAATTCAAAGTACTTTGGTTTTTTATTTGTATTCTTGGTGATCTCTGTTTGGCCTTCATCTAAAAGCTGTAGGCTAGCTAAGCATGATATTAAGACGGTGGCAGAATTACTGAGCTTCCTTCCCATGGTCTGAGATACTTCTGGTAAACTGTTCGATCGATCGAATTTTGATTCTTGCAAAGGGTTTAGCAATGCTTTCATTATTTGTACAGAGGTCTGTATATTGTTCGGGAGAAACTTTTTGTCACAAGCAGCCTCACTTTGTATGGCCTCATTTTTAATATTATTTGACAAAACCGATTCCTCAATATCTTTCTCATCACAAATTTTTATGTCTTGAATGTCATTTTCAGTAATTATGCAATTTACGTCTTGAGATATCTCCTCTTTGGTCTCATTGCTGTTTTGCTCCTCTTTTACGGACTCCTCAAGCAAATGTCCTTCCTCTGGTTCCATATCAATGTCTGGTTTTGACGATTCTATCTCGGGATCATTTTTTTTCTGACATTCTTCCACTTCATATTCAACAACCATTGTTTCTGAGGGAATCTTCCTTAGCCACTCATTTACTACTTCCTCTGGGGTCACATTTGGTAATGCGGATGGAACAAGCTCCATGTTTATTGCATCTAAACATTCTCCCTTATGTTTTTTCTTGGAAGAACTAGAACTATTCTTACGTTTTTTGGTACTTTGCAAGCCTTCTGTACTATTATGACTTGTCACGACAGTTTTTGACCTTTTACAGGTCTCCGTACTCTCTCTAGATGCTGTCATTCCCTTTGAACCTGGTGTTGAAGTTCTTGAATTGCCTGTCTTTTCCCCATTCATAGTTTTCACCTGGTCACTGGAAATACTAGAGCTAGATAATCTAAAATGTGCTAATCTAACATGTTGATGGGTTGGTTTTCCTTCAGGAGGTGATGGACTTTGGATACAATTTGTAACCGAAGCTGCTGTTTGACTAGCCGTGTCAGGAACTCCATTGTCATTTACTAGGTCCTCTGCTTGTGACATTTCTCTGTTACTATCGTGGGTAGAGTTCCGGTCAACTTTTTCAGAGGAACTTTTAACTATGCTGCTCCTTTCAGACAATGATGACAATCTAGAGCTAGCATTGCAGACATGTTCATTTTCGTGACAGCTGGTGCAAATTAATTTAGAGCTATGAGATTTACTTGAAGCCCGTGAAATAGGAAGTTCACCATTGTCATTTACTCCATGATCTGACATTTCAGCACAGGTTGATGGGTCATTAGAGCTTTCATGATGGTTTATCATTTGCTCTTCATCTTGTTCGCAACTTGGTTGTACAGATTCAGATATTGAGGTCATTGACTGATGTGACTTGGTGGATTGAAAGCTCTGTCCCTGATGTTCAGTAAGGGATTTACTCTTGGATTGAGACAGGGTAGCATTGCATTCATCTGCGCTATTCTCACAATTCTCTATACTTTCTTGTTTCGATAGCACACTTTCACTGTTTTGTTTCGAACTGGAAGATAAACACGGAGAGTTACGTAAATTATTGTCTTCATCTATTCCATTGACCTCACTTTTTTTAGAGGAAGACCTAGATTTAGTTGAAGTTCTGGAAAGTGTTCTTGTTGAACAGCAATCATCAATACTAGCTTTCCTAGATGTCGCCTTTTCCGAATGTATGCCATCGCTATCATGTGAGCTAATTTTATCTTCAGCAGGTTCAGTTACACAGGGATCTTCTGAGTTTCCTTCAATATTTTTCATTGACCCTGCAGAACTGGGTTGGATTGTTTCTCCTTCCTCCTCATTACAGCTAAGATTTGAAGCAAAGCTTTTTGTATTCGTGCTATTTCTCGTCATTATTCCACTTTGACTCTTTCTGGAATGTAACGAACACTGTGAACCAACACTTACTCTTGCACTACCGTTTTCACCATTCGAGCAGGGAGTGGGAGAAGCGTCGGCACACTCTTCTGAGCCGCCGGCATTACTTCTCTGGCTGTGATGTTCTTCGGACTGTTGGTTCTTGGTGGAGCCTTGACTTTTTAGGCTAGAACTTGACTTGCTGTGACTCCTGCAGCTTTTTGTTGCTTCATTATCTGATATTGCATCTACGTTGGAGGCCACCGTTGACCGACCACTCCGGCTTGCACACTGACTAACCGTTGAATATGTAACTGTTGTATCTCCATTTTCTTTGATTTTGGAAAAATGTGAAGACTTTTGCACAATATGCTCTGTGTACTCTTCAGAGGACATAGAATGTAGACTATCAATTGATGCCTTCTCATTGCACACCAATCTGTGCCGTGAGGATGTACTTGAAGTCGATGATCGAGTTTTCCATGTAGATCTTTTCACAATGTCCTCTTGTTGATTGATATGCATTGGGTTTTTCCAGATATCATACTCTTGACATTGCATGCCACAGTGACTGCAATACATATCCTCTGTGCCCGCATCGTTTATCTTTGAGGTATATGAGTCACCATCACATGGGTAAAACGATTCATCTGTCTCTGAAAAGTTTTCAGTGTTCAATTCTCCCATCTTCATGTTTTCATCATATAAGCAAAGCTGTTCACACTTTGCTTTACCTATCGTACTGGACTTCTTTATTTGTGTGGACCATTGAAGAGTTTCCTCATTAAGGAGACGAAATCGCACCTTCATCTCTACCGAAAGGCTGCCATCTTTGTTTACGTGAACCTTTTTTTCAATGTCATCATTGAGAAGGGAGTGTGCGGTGTCTGCCGATTTTTCACGAGGACACATATTGGGGTAAGACCCGTAGCCGCTGTTGACTGGCGACATGCTCAATCCGTTTGGATATGATTTTTCAGATGACAGTGAGGTCCTCTTGCTTGATGCTGATCGAGGGTGGATCACGCTCTTTTTGGCTTTTAGTCCGAAGTTTGCTGCAGAAACATAGATAAAACAAAAAATAATGTTAGATTCATATAAAAATCAAGCTACTGTATAGTGTTTATTGTGTTATGTCTATTGGGATGACGGAGGGAGGAACATGACACACGGATCTAATATGCAAAATTAGCTCTCCCCCTAAGAGATTTTCAGGAGGAGAGTTAATTTTGAAAAAACATTTCAAGGCCTTTTAAGGCCGCTTTACACGCTGCGATATCGTTACCGATATCGCTAGCGTGCGTACCCGCCCCCATCGGTTGTGCGACACGGGCAAATCGCTGCCCGTGGCGCACAAAATCGTCCGGATCCATCACACTACTTACCAGCCTAGCGACGTCGCTGTGACCGGCGAACCGCCTCCTTTCTAAGGGGGCGGTTTGTTCGGCGTCACAGCGACATCACTAAGCGAGTGCCCAATAGAAGCAGAGGGGCAGAGATGAGCGGGACGTAACATCCCGCCCACCTCTTCCTTCCGCATTGCCGGCGGCCACAGGTAAGGTGAGGTTCCTCGATCCTGCGGTGTCACACATAGCGATGTGTGCTGCCGCAGGAATGACGAACTACATCGTACACGCAGCAGCAACGACAATTGGGAATAGGGGGGCATGTCACCGATTAGCGATTTTGCACGTTTTTGCGACGATTAAAAATTGCTCATAGGTGTCACACGCAACGACATCGCTAAAGCGGCCGGATGTGCGTCACAAAATCCGTGACCCCAACGAGATCGCTTGAGCGATGTCGTAGCGTGTAAAGCGGCCTTTAGTCTTCTAACAACCAGATGGATCTATGCAAGGAGACTCTGTACTTTGTAAGAGAAGGGATTTAAAAAGGACCAAAGAGAGAAATAGAGGTGTAACTTTAGTGGATGCATAGGCTGTAGTCACAACTTGGCTCTGGAACCTTGGGGTCCCAAAAGGTCCCTGTGACTTATAGTGGCATGAAAAAGTTTGGGCACCCCTGGTCAAAATTATTTCTATTGTGAATAGTTAAGCAAGATATAGATTATATTATTTCTAAAAGGCATAAAGTTAAAGCTGACAAATTTCCTTTGTATTTTAGGCAACAACAAATTAGAAGTGGAAGAAAGGCGATTCCGGCAACAAAATAGGAAAGGGTTCTTTACAGTTAGAGCAGTCAGACTGTGGAATGCCGACCACAAGAGGTAGTAATGGCAGATACTATAAAAACTTTTAAAAAAGGGCTGGATGATTTCCTCAGTACACAAAACATTGTTGGTTATAAGTGACTTAGTGATGAAATGTATAATTGGTGGAGGAAGGTGGAACTAGATGGGCCTAGGTTTCTGTTCAACCTATGTAACAAAAACAATATTTTCATCTTTTACATTTTAAATTAATGAAAAAGGAAAATGGCTGATACCAAAGTTTGGGCACCCTGCATGGTTAGTACCTAGTAGTACCCCCTTTGGCAAGTAACACAGCTTGTAAATGGTTTTTGTAGCAGCCAACAGTCTTTCAATTCTTCTTTGAGGGAGTTTCATCAATTCTGCCTTGAAAAAGTCAAACAGTTCTGTGAGATTCCTGGCTCGTCTAAAGGGTGCTTTACACGCTGCGACATTGCTAATGATATATCGTCAGGGTCACGGTGGTTGTGATGCACATCTGGCGCCGTTAGCGAAATCGCAGCGTGTGACAGCTAGGAGAGACGATCAACGATCGCAAAAACGTCAAAAATCGTTGATCGTTGACACGTCGCTTCTTTTCATAATATCATTGGTGGTGCATGCCATCGGTTGTTCATCGTTCCTGCGGCATCACACATCGCTATGTGTGACACCGCAGGAACGACGAACATCTCCTTACCTGCGTCCACCGGCAATGAGGAAGAAAGGAGGTGGGCAGCATGTTCCGGCCATTCATCTCCGCCCCTCCTCTGCTATTGGGCAGCCGCTTAGTGACATTGCGGTGACGTCGCTGTGACGCCGAACGCATGTTCGGCGGTCACAGCGACGTCGCTGCACAGGTATGTGTGTGTGACGCTGCCATAGCGATATTGTTCGCTACGGCAGCGATCACCAAATGTCACACGAACGACGGGGATGGGTGCTATCACTCGCAACATCGCTAGTTATCGCTAGCGATGTTGCAGCATGTAAAGCAACCTTTAGGCTAGTTTCACACTTGCGTTGAACGGCATCAGTCACATTGCGTTGTGCGACGGATGTAACGGATGTGTTGCATATAGTGGCACAACTGATGCGACGGATCCTGCAAAACAACGGAATCTGTTGTAGCTTTTTTTCAGCAATTTACTCAACTGAGCATGCGCAGTTGTGGAAAGACGGATCCGTCACAGGAATCCATCAAATGACAGATTCCGCCACCATAGGTTTCCATTATAAAAATAACGGACGCCGACAGAATCCAGCACATTGCATTTTTTTGATCTGGAAAGCGCAGAAAAACGCTACATGCTGCGTTCTTTCCGTCCGGCGGATGTAACGCAGCGTCGGCCGGTGGATGCAACGCAGGGCCATCAGTCGCAATGCGTTGTCCATACAAGTCTATGGGAAGCAGCGGAATCAGTTTTCCAAAATGTCGGATTGCGACTGAAGGAAAAAAGCGCAAGTGTGAAACTAGCCTTACATGCACTGCTCTGCCTCGGAAAACTCTGCCAGTTCTGTGAGATTCCTGGCTCGTCTTGCATGCACTGCTCTGCCTCGGAAAAGTCTTCCAGTTCTGTGAGATTTCTGGCTCGTCTTGCATGCATTGACAAAAATCAGATACTTGCTGATATTATAATCGCTCAGTTGTGCAGACTAAAACTTTGGACCTTTGACGTCGCGACCTCATACAGTTTTGACTTTGTTTCGATTTTCTTCTGATAGAAATGTCAATGTCATGAGAATCCTGAAAAATTAATTTTTTATCGTCCCTCATCTGCTTCACCTTCCCACAAAGTCTTAACTAATTCCTTGCAAGATGCTCACATATCCCTGCAGTTTATGTGGAGAGATTTTAAGAGATTGAAAATCTTCATGTCCTTCCTCTCCGTGTTGAGTTCTCACGAAGGTCTTCCCCCCCCTTTTCTGGCCACAAAATCTTTGAAGTGCATTTCTGCAAGCTAATTCCTGCCTGGGATCAAACACGGTTTCATGGACCTTGGATTAGATGAAGAAGGGGAAGCTCAAGGAATAGACAGTAAAAGATGGTGCTCTTGTGTAAACCTTCCTGGAAGTAAATCCTGACTTGAGCTCCCAGACTCAACATCTCAAGGTTTTCACTCCATAATTTCAGCTTTATTGGGACGTAATATTCACACATGGACTAAATACGAAATGAATCTGTGTCCAATCCCAGGCTCGGAAAAGACAATCGTTTTTATGTTTGTCTTTTCTTAATTTATAATTACAAAACATAACTTTATATATTATATCTTCGTTTTTTAGAACATATTATGAATATTGAATGTATATGTAATAGAAAGTGGGGTGATGTGTTAACTAATAACAGGATTACGACGCTCATGACATCAAAGATAAACTACCAGACTTGTAAAATCTGCAGTTTCACCATAAACGTTTCACTGTCTTCCTAATGGTTATGAAAGAGAAACGCTAAACCTTCACTGACTGATACATAGAGATCTGGATCACATGCAGGTGTTTTATTTTTTTCTTTAAAGATTCAAATTATTGAGGTTGCTTCAATTACGATTCCAAAAGTCAAAATAAAGTGCTGTCCTTTGGCACCGTAGCATTTAGTAAATTTATAAGGTTCCAGTTTACACACTGTAAAGTTTGGGAGGAAAATGAGGGGTGCGTCTTAAAATACGAATATAGCTTTACCTGGGGGGCCTGTCTGTGTGGCGATCTGGTGCGTTCGGGCGGCCGAGTGCCTGTGGCTGCGTGCAAGTGGCAGCCGGGCCGGGTGCCTGTGTGCGGGCGGCAGCCGGGTACGTGTACCTGCGTGCGGGCGGCAGCCAGGTGCCTATGGCGTCGTGTGGGCGGCAGCCGGGTGCCTGTCGGTGTCGGCTGCCTCTCTGTGCGGGTGGGCAGCTGTGCGACAGGTTTCCCAGTGCGTCCGCGGTCCCAGTTTCAAATGATGGCGCCGGCAGACAGCACGTGCGCTGATGGAGCTCTTGGATGAGAGTTCCATCTGCGCACGCGCCACTCCGGAAGTCGGTGCATGTGCAGATGGAGCCCTTGGATGAGAGCTCCATCTGCGCATTCACTGCTGCATGCACCATCATTTGAACCGGGACCGCGGACACACTGGGACACTCACCGCACCGATCTGCTGCGCCACTCACCCGCCGCCGCTGCCACTACTGACCCGCCTGCCGCCACGGACGCCGCCGCACCTGCCGCCACGGACCCGCCGCGTGTGCCAGCAGAACCTCTGCCTCCTGTGACCCGCTTCACCACCACTGCTGCCTCCCTCCGGTAAGACAACACCGGAGTATAAGACGGACACCATTTTTATTTTTTTTTACCTTTTTTATCTCTAAATTTGGGGTGCGTCTTATCATCCGGTGCGTCTTATAAAGCGAAAAATATGGTATATCAAAAAGACTGCCCCGCACATCCAACAGATGTGAACAGGTGCTAGCTGAAAACAGAATATAACTACAAAACACATACAGCTGCACTCTAAAATGCTAACAATGAATAAGGGAACTCTGGTATCGCATTACTCCTATAGGAATATTTGAAAAAAGAGATATTTAGCTTATATATTGGCCAATGTATGTAAGCCCGGTAACAAACGGGAAGCATATCTCAATATACCAGGATCCTAACTCAAATGCCTCTATCTGGGTTAAAAACCTACATGTCTGGGCAGCTAGGATCCAGCTATAAAGGGGAATGAACACAGCCTGGTTACAAGGTGGAGTGCTCAATCAGAAAGAAATGCACTACAAATATATCAAAAAGACTGACCAGCACATCCAACAGGTGCTTGTGTAGCGCCCCGGAGCCACTCAGGGCACTACTTGGTACTGCATCCTCACCAGGATGCAGAGCCTACCCCCAGGGACCTGGAACACTAGTGCCAATAACACCTAAACACACCAAAATCCCAATTTCCACTCTACACCAGGGGTAATTGGTTAGTCAGACACAAGGGGATGGCCACTTAGAGGGTGGAGCCAGACCAGAGGACTAGACAGCCTGGTGGGAGGGGACAGTAGTGAGTTAATTGTCAGTAGTAGAGAGCGAAGAGGAGAGGTGCCTGAGATCTGGGTCGTGTAAACGGTGACCCGGGGGGCACAGGAGAGTGGTCGCCAGGGCAGGTACACCCAAGTACCGCTGGGACCAGAGCACCAACGGGGCACAGGGCCCTAGGTCAGGTGTCAGTTTCACATAGCCTGGCAAATACCTGCACAGTGAGGGGACCTTCACGGACCTCACTGACCCACAGATCCGTGGACACCAGCAGTAAAGCAAGGATCAGGGTTCGGGACACAGACCAGCCCTACAGGGTCCACACTGCCCGCCGTACGGACAGGAGACTGCCACAACAAGGGACAGTCGGGCCCCAAACCGCTTCAAACTACGGGGACCCAACCATACTGAGGGACAGACCAACCGAGTCATTAATCCAGCACTAGATCTACAGGGACCTGAACCAGCTGTGCAAGGGTCAAGAGTGAGTAGAGACTGTTAACTACAATCACGGTGTGGCCTCCCCTATTAACGGTGAAAGTCTCCATCATACAAATCCCTGGGCTCAGCCCTACCTGCGGAGGGCCTACCATCACAGCTGCCATCACCACCAGCCCTAGGGACAAACAACTCAGCAGCGGCGGTTTCACCATATTAACCGCAACCCGCAGGTGGCGTCACACAAATTACTTTAATCTCCCCTGTAAAAACTCCCCATAAGCACCCAGAGCACGGGACCGGGCAACGGCCACCAAAGTGACATTTCCCAGTAGTAAACCCCCCGGGGCAGAGTACCTGATTCCCTGGGTGACACACCAGCTGAAAACACAATATAACTACAAAACACATACAGCTGCACTCTAAAATGCTAACAATGACTAAGGAAACTCTGGTATTGCATTACTGCTATAGGAATATTTGAAAAAAGAGATATTTATCTTATGTATTGGCCAATGCATGTGATCCTATCTGTCCAGACACGTACATTTTTAATCCAGATAGAGGCATTTGAGTTAGGGTCCCAGTATATTAAGATATACCTTGACGCTGGGTACCGGGCTCACATGCATTGGCCAATTCATAAGATAAATATCTCTTTTTTCAAATATTCCTATAGCAGTAATGCAATACCAGAGTTCCCTTAGTCATTGTTAGCATTTTAGAGTGCAGCTGTATGTGTTTTGTAGACATATTGTGTTTTCAGCTGGCACCTGTTGACACCTGTTGGATGTGCAGGTCAGGCTTTTTGATATATATTGTGTATAACCCCTGGCACACCCCTGACTGGCAGCTTCCTGTGTATACTGTACATTGTCAGCAACCTGCCAATCAGTGAAGGGGGCAGGGTTATACAGATTAGCCTGACTGCCTGGCATGAAAAACTTAAGGTACCGTCACACTTTAGCGACGCTCCAGCAATCCCACCAGCGATCTGACCTGGTCAGGATCGTTAGTGCGCCGCTACATGGTCACTGGTGAGCTGTCAATCAGGTAGATCTCACCAGCGACCAGTGACCAGCTCCCAGCGACGCATGGAAGCGATGCTGCGCTTGGTAACTAAGGTAAATATCGGGTAACCAAGCACTTGGTTACCCGATATTTACCTTGGTTACCAGCGCACACCGCTTAGCGCTGGCTCCCTGCACTCCTAGCCAGAGTACACATCGGGTTAATAAGCAAACCGCTTTGCTTATTTACCCAATGTGTACTCCGGCTACGTGTGCAGGGAGCTGGCACTGGCAGCCTGAGAGGGGTGGACGCTAGTAACCAAGGTAAATATCAGGTAACCAAGCAAAGAGCTTCCCTTGGTTACCCGATATTTACCTTGGTTACAGCTTACCGCAGGCTGCCAGACGCCGGCTCCTGCTCCCTGCACATTCAGATCGTTGCTCTCTCGCTGTCAAACACAGCGATGTGTGCTTCACAGCGGGAGAGCAACGTCCAAAAAATGAACCAGCGCTGTGTGTAACGAGCAGCGATTTCACAGCAGGGGCCAGGCCGCTGCTCAGTGTCACACACAGCGAGATCGCTAATGAGGTCACTGGTGCGTCACAAAAACCGTGACTCAGCAGCGATCTCACTATGTGAGAAGTACCCCCTAGTCCTGTAGTGATAATCCCCTTCTGATAAAACACTGATTGTGTTGAAACTACAGCACACAGCCTAATCAGTGAGACATTAAAAAGGCTGCTCTCATATTACTTAGCAAATAAACTGCTGGCAGATTCCCTTTAAATAATAAAACTATGCTGTTTATGCCTTATGTGTGTGATAAAGATATGCCCGGATGCACTTTTTGCAGTACTATGAACTTAAGTACTTGCAGTACTATATAACTTAAGAAAGGTAAGAATGCTTGTAGATGATAGAATATGCTGCCACATTTCTTTCTTATAGAATACAGGAGCGAAATAAACCCTATGTGCCTTTTTTGTTCAGTAGCGGACAACCCCTTTAAGGGAGAGAACCTGCTGCCACAATCCATGTATTCTTGGCCAAACTGAGTGTACATGGGTGAGGGACGTTTATTTTAGGCCTTTTCAGTGTTTGGCAAACAGCTATTCAAAGAGCTAGACCAAGAACCAAGAAGGAAGACGGCCTGATAGAGGAAGCTGTAGAATAAAAGAACAGGGAATTTGGATATATCAGAAGTAATATGGCTGATATTATGGACAGACAGTTACATCCTTTACCTGGGATGAGAAATCTGGATACAGTTGAGCTGCTCACAATTATTTCGGAACAGTTTTTTTCTATTCCGAAGGTAAACTACAAATGCAATGCAAAAACAAAAAGACAAAGCTCACATGACCTCTGACTACGACTACGCTTACCATTTTTCTTATTGTCCATGACCTCAGAATTGTTGCTTAGATGAGACCGGAGGCCCGGCAGCTTGTCAGTAACACTTTTGCGCATATTTTCCATTTGGATTGGCTTGAAAGGCTCTTTCCCTGCACAGATGAGGATGTTGGAGGATTGCAGGACCGATTGTATATTTTCAATCTGTGGAGTACAAGCATCATATTTATTAACGTTGCTAAATTTACATGAAAACACAATGCAATCTAATACCATTATTACTTATAATATAAAGTCAAGCTTGACAAAGGCTACACTATGTAGCTGAAACGCGTCGCCGTGTCAATTTCTCTTCTTTGCATGGAGTGTTCCTTGGAACTGTCTGTAATGATTTTTACCTGATACACCAAGCGTGGAATAAAATTTGGAAGTTTACCTGGCTAAATTCTAATTTCCTCAGCGTCGGACATTTCATTTGCTCTCATCCTGTAATAATGTCCCAATCCTTGTCCCAATCCTGTAGTAATGTCCTAATCCTTGTCCTCTTGTAGTAATGTGCCCATCCTGGTCCCCATCCTGTTGTAATGTGCCCATCCTTGACCTCATCTTGTAGTAATGTGCCCATCCTTGACCTCATCTTGTAGTAATGTGCCCATCCTTGACCTCATCCTGTAGTAATGTGCCCATCCTTGACCTCATCCTGTAGTAATGTGCCCATCCTGGTCCCCATCCTGTTGTAATGTGCCCATCCTTGACCTCATCTTGTAGTAATGTGCCCATCCTTGACCTCATCTTGTAGTAATGTATCCATCCTTGTCCTCATCCTGTAAAAATGTGCCCATCCTTGTTCTTTTCCTGTAGTAATGTGCCCATCCTTGTCCTCATCCTGTAGTAATGTGCCCATACTTGTCTCCATCCTGTAGTAATGTGTCCATACTTGTCCCCACTCCGTGGAAATGTGCCCATATTTGTCCCTGTCCTGTAGAAATGTGCCCATCCTTGTCACCATTCTGTAGAAATGTGTCCATCCTTGACCCCATCCTATAATAATGTGCCCATCCTTGTCATCATCCTGTAGAAATGTGCCCATCTTTGTCCCCATCCTGTAGAAATTTGCCCATCCTTGTCCCCATCCTGTAGTAATCTGCCCACCCTTGTCCCTATCCTGTAGTAATCTGCCCATCCGTGTCCCCATACTGTAGATGTAATCTGCCCATCCATGTCCCCATACTGTAGATGTAATGTGCCCATCCTTGTCCCCATACTGTAGAAATGTTCCCATCCTTGTCCCCATCCTGTAATAATGTGCCCACCCATGTCCCTATCCTGTAGTCATGTGCCCATCCTGTAGTCATGTGCCCATCCTGTAGTCATGTGCCCATCTTGTTGTAATGCGCACCATCCTTCTGCCCATCCTGTAGTAATGTGCCCATCCTTGTCCTTATCTTGTAGTAATGTGCTGATCCTGTGGTAATGTCCCCATCTTGTTATAGTGAGGTCATCCTGTAGTAATGTGCCCATCCTTCTGCTCTTCCTGTAGTAATTGTAGTAATATGCCCATCCTGTAGAAAAGTGCCTCATCCTTGTCACCTTTTACTAGAGTGCCCATGCATATCCTCTTCTTGTAGTAATGCCCCGTTTATTGGTCCTTTTCTTGAAGCAATGTCCCATCCTGCAGGGGCAGCCGCTGTCAGCGCTTCATCTGAAATTCAGATGAATGTTTTGCCGTCACTGCACAGAGTCAAGCTCTCTCTGATCAACTATTCCAAAGGTAGTCGCATGCCAATCAGAGCCAAGCAGCTGAGGCGTATGACGTCAGCTGTTGGCCTCTGATTGGCTGGCGGCTGCCATTGGAATACTTGATCAGAAAGAGTTTGATTCTGCATAGCGCCAGCAAAACCTTTATCTGAAATAAAGCGCTGATGGCTGCGGCCCCTGCACTGGCTGCGATCGTTACCGGGTCCACGTGCCTGCAGGCCGCAAGAAGCAGCCTGAGGGGCCCCATGCGGCCCGCGGGCTGCATGTTTGAGACTCCTGGTTTAAATGATTGGATAATCGCAGGGTCAAGTCCCCTGAAAAACTTCAATAAAAAAAGTTTTATAAAAGTATTTAAAAAAAAAAAAAATTAAGAACTACAAAAATTTGAATAGTTTCCCCTATTAAAAATAAAACAACTTCAAAAATCAGATATTAATATTAAAAATATAAAATGTATTTATCCAAAAGGTAATGCTGTAAAAGCAAAAACAAAAATACAGAATTGTGTTTTTAGTATCACCACACCTCCCTTAAAAATACAATAATGTGCTTAGATATGGGCTAATTGAGACATCAGCTTCCTTGATATGATCAGAGAATATATCCAACCTATATTACTGGGAGAGACACACAGAGCTCACATCCAGCCTATATTACTGGGAGGGACACACAGACCTCACATCCAGCCTATATTACTGGGAAAGACACACAGAGCTCACATCCAGCCTATATTACTGGGAGAGACACACAGAGCTCACATCCAGCCTATATTACTGGGAGAGACACACAGAGCTCACATCCAGCCTATATTACTGGGAGAGACACAGAGCTCACATCCAGCTATATTACTGGGAAAGACACACAGACCTTACATTCAACCTATATTACTGGGAGAGACACACAGACCTCACATCCAGCCTATATTACTGAGAGAGAGACACACATAGCTCACATCCAGCTATATTACTGGGAAAGACACACAGACCTTACATTCAACCTATATTACTGGGAGAGACACACAGACCTCATATCCAGCCTATATTACTGGGAGAGACACACAGACCTCACATCCAGCCTATATTACTGGGAGAGACACACATAGCTCATATCCAGCCTATATTACTGGGAGAGACACACAGACCTCACATCCAGCCAATATTACTGGGAGAGACACACAGACCTCACATCCAGCCTATATTACTGGGAGAGACACACAGACCTCACATCCAGCCTATATTACTGGGAGAGACACACATAGCTCATATCCAGCCTATATTACTGGGAGAGACACACAGAGCTCACATCCAGCCTATATTACTGGAAGAGACACACAGAGCTCACATCCAGCCTATATTACTGGGAGAGATACACAGAGCTCACATCCAGCCTATATTACTGGGAGACACACAGACCTCACATCCAGCCTATATTACTGGGAGACACACAGACCTCACATCCAGCCTATATTACTGGAAGAGATACACAGAGCTCACATCCAGCCTATATTCCAGGAAGAGACACATCCCACAAGAGAAAATCTGAAACTGGGATCAGGCTACAATCTGAACATCAGGGAGTCTGAAAATGTATAAAAGAATGAGGATTGCAGACTGACACTTAGGGCAATTTTATTAACTAAAGATAACCAGTGCCAGTTAGTGTAAAAGTTCAGTAGTGGAAAAGCTACGTTTAGGCCCTGCCATGAAATTCTGGTTTTATCATAATATACTGCATTCTCCACACAATGACATAATGTAACGCCTGCCTAGATCCACAGACTCAGACGGGCTGTAATGGACAGGCTAGAGGGAAGCCGCTCACCAAGCAGGACCCCCAGAACCCTGAAACCCTTTAACCCCTATACAGGGATTTGGAATTACACAGGGCCCTGGAGATCACTACCTTTGGAAGGCTGCAGTCAGAGAGTAGTCGTCAGGGAGGGTCAAACCAGGAATTGCGGAACAGGGACAGAATCGGCAGGCAAGGACGTAATCAGAAACAAGCAGAGGTCAAAACCGTATCGGGCAGCGAGGTACAAAAACAGCAGACAGAAGGGTAGGCAGGAAACACGCAGAAGTCAGCACACCAGGAATCACAGGACGAAACAGGAGCCAGAATTCTCAGAACTATCTCTTGCAGAGGTCAGCAGACAGGAGGGGAGTTAAAAAGGATGTGGTGTCTTCCCATTGGCTGTAGCTTAATAATGGTACCTCAGCTGGGAGACACCTGCCACCTACAGTCAGTCAGTGGCACTGCAGATCCCCAGGAAACCCAGACCAGTGGATGAACAGAGCCTGCGCCCACCGGCGCCGCTGGCATCGACTCCTCTCCCATCACCAGCACCATCCAAGGCAGGAACACGGCGTCGCCTGGCGATCGGAGCAGAAGTCGATGGAGCGGACTCCGGTGGTGACGTAACACATGCAACTACAAACTGTCAGCTCTATACATTTTTTCTATTATCTGTTGCTTCATTTCCATTTGCAATCCCTGGAGCTCACAAGATCTACTCTTTACATTATCGACTCTCCAACCCTCAAACTATCAAGTAGAAAAGCCCTCTCTTTCGAAAAGCCTTTTACCTGTGACATCCTGACCTCCGGGACACTACTTTATACACAGTTTATTTCTTTTTCTTTGTCTTTTCCACATCCTATCTGCCAAGGTCGTCATACAAGAGTCACAAAAAGTAAAAATGCTTCTACAGAGAACAATAATGTAAAGAGAATGCATTTAACAAAGGGTTCCCTTGCAATGAGGAAACAATAAGTTCAACACATTGTTTGATCCAGAGTTACAAATAAAGTTTATAACTTTCTTGAAGAAAGCACGTATCTCTTACATTTTCCCAAAAAGTCTGAAGCGGGAATGGTGCAACCGCAGCGTGAGCTGATTTCTTCTCAGCCTGAAGTCATCTTTGCCCTTATCTTCTATCACACGCAACATTGTGTCCTCATCAGACCGTCTTTTCGGCTCTTCTCTCGTCTCTTTTTTGCATGAGGTTCCAAAATTTCTCCCATGCGTCCCAATACTCTAGGAATTACAACCTCAATACATCAGACTTGTTCCCACCCTTCAAACTTCCAAAAGTAACCTGAAAAGTCCCCTCTTATAAATCTCATAACCTGCAACAACCCAATCTCCAGTACACTACTGTATAAGAGGCTTACTGCCGTCTCTTTCCTCTTAGTTTGTAAGACCTCAAAGTCAAGGTCCTCTCTACTTGGAGTTTTTTGTATTTGCTTTTACCATACTGCTATTCCATATTTGCAACACAACACGATTAATGGCATAGTAGTAAAGGAACCACAAGCCATTTATTGTCAGTGGCACTGTTTAAGTCCTAAAAAGCTATTAAAAAAATGTCCATGTATACCATGAAGGGATGGAGGACATTCTGTATATACCAGCTGTAAGCTGACATCAGGAGAATTTATATACCAGGAAGGGGCCCAGGATGGGGGACATACTTTATATACTGTACCAGGATGGGGATAATGTATGCCAAAATGGAGGACATACCGGTATATAACAGGAAGGGACCCAGGATAGGAAATATATATACACCTGAAAAGGGCCCAAGATAAGAGACATGTATACCAGGAAAAGGACCAAGATGAGGGACATATATACCAGGAAGGGGGACATATATACCTGGAAGGGGCCCAGGATGAAAGACATATACCCTAGGAAAGGGTCCTTGATGAGGAAATATATACCAGGATGAGGGACATATATAACATGAAGGGACGAAGGATAGGAGATATATATATATCAGGAAATGTCCCAGTATGGGGGACATATATATCAAGAAGGAGCCCAGGATGGGGACATATTATCTAGGATGTGGACATATATACCAAGATAGGGCCCAGGATGGGGGACATACATGCCAAGATGGATGCAAGGACGGGGGACATATGTACCAGGAAGGGGCCCAGGATGAGGGACATATATACCAGGATGGGGGACTTATATAGCATGAAGGGGTCCAGGATGCAGGATTTATATACCAATAAAGGGCCCTGGATGGGGACACATATACCAGGATGAGGGACATATATAACAGGAGGGGAATAAGGATGGGATATATATATTATATTATATTATATTATATTATATATATATATATATATATATATATATATATATATATATATATATACACATACATACATACACATGTACATACATATATACCATCCTTTTATAAATATATCTATCTATCAATCAGGAAGGGTCCCAGTATAGGGACATATATATCAAAAAGGGGCCTAGGACAGGGGCATATTAGCCAGGATGGGGCCATATATACCAAGATGGGCCCAAGGATGGGGGACATATATTCCAGGAAGGGCCCCGGGTTGGGGTCATATGTACCAGGAAGGAGGCCGGGATAGGGTGCATATATACCATGAAAGGGCCCAGGATGGAGGACTTATATATCAGGATTGGGGACTTATATAGCATGAAGGGGTCAAGGATCAGGGATCTATATACCAGGAAGGTGCCCTGGATGGGGACACATACCAGGATGAGGGACATATATAACAGGGAGGGGCAAAAGATAGCAACCAGGATGAGGATTATATATACAAGGAAGGGGTCCAGGATGGGAGACATATATACCAGGAAAGGGCAATGGAAGAGGGACATCTACATTAGGATGGGGGATATATATACCAGGAAGCGGCTCAGGATTGGGAACATAAACACCTGGAAGGGTTGCAGGATGGGGAACAAATATACCATAAAGGGGTATGTATATATATATCAGGAAGAGTCCCAGGATGGGGTCATTTATACCAGGAAGGGAGCAATCGATGGGGGACATATATGTTAGGATGGAGGACATATATACCAGGGAGTGGCTCAGGATCAGGTACATATATACCTGAAAGGGGCGCAGGATGGGGACAAATATACCAGAAAGGGGTCCAGGATGGATGGGGACATATATATCAGGAAGGGTCCCAGGATTGGGGACATTTATACCAGCATGTGCGACATATTTACCAGGAAAGGACCCAGAGTGGGGGACATGTATATTTTCAAGGGGTCCAGGATGAGGGACATGTATACCCAAGGGCATACATATTATTGTTGCAACTTGTGTGGCCGCACAGGTGCTTGGGAGGTAAGGAGGCCCATTTCCACCTTCAAAGGAGGAGGATTGTGCATTATGATAAGCTATTGAGCTATTGAACTGCAAAGGCCCCATATCTTGTTCTTGCACAGAGGCACTTCTCTGTCTGTATCTACCAGTGTGTATATAGCAATGGTGGTCCCCATGTGCAAATTTTGCACCAAGACTCATCAGATTCTAGTTATGCCACTGTATAGCAGGTTCGAGAGTGTGGCTCCCAAAAGAAGTCACATATTTGGTTTTGCCACGTTCAAACGACCCATACTATAAAACTGTATCAATATTCATCCCATACGTTAAATGTTAAAAAAAAATATAAAAAACGTTGGCATAATTGTCCTTTTGGATAATTTTGGCTATAAAAAAATTAAACAAAAAATGATCAAAACATCATACGTATTCCAAAATGGTAAATTGTAGCAATAAAAAAAAAACTATAGCTTGTTACACAAAAAACAAGCCCTCATACAATTTACAGGGTATCAAAATAATCGTATCGAGGTGAAGATTTTCAAAAACATGAACTTTTATAGTGCACGGTGAACTGTAAAAAAATAACATTTTAAAATATCTTCAGATTAATGGGTTTTTTGTTCATTACTTACTACGAGAAAACAAAAATGGATTAAATAGTGATCAAAAATTAGTATTTACAAAAAGTTGTGCCAGTAAAAACTACAGCTTGTTCTGCAAAAAAACGAGCTCTCAAAGAGGATGAATATAAAAAGTTAGGGGTCAGAATATAAATGACCAAAAACAACAAAAAAAAAAAAGATTTAAAAAAATAAATATTTTTTTTGTGCAAAAGTAGCAAAACAAACTCCTATATCATGGATAGAAAAGGGGAAAAAACAAAGGCCAACACTGGCTGTGACACTAAAGCACTGTATTGGTGACAAGTTGCAATTTTAGTTAGTTAATATTTTCTTGTATTGGGCCGAACCTACAGAGAACACAGTACAGGGATGAGCAAGACCCATCATTTAGATAATGTACGGCAATGTGACTAGGCCAAACCCCGATAGAGCAAAGCCTGATTAACGGTTAATGATGTGTAATCTGATAATGTCTTCCTTGTTCTTGAGCAGCGTGAGCTGTAGTCACACGACAGTGGGAATTTTAGGGCGGCGTCACATGGGACGATTTATCGTGCGATCGCATGAGCGATCGCACCCGCCCCCGTCGTTTGTGCGGCACGGGCAGTTTGTTGCCCGTGGCGCACAAAGTCGTTTACCCCCGTCACACGTACTTACCTCCCAAACGACCTCACTGTGGGCGGCGAACATCCTCTTCCTGAAGGGGGAGGGACGTTCGGCGTCGCAGCGACGTCACACAGCGGCCGCCCAATAGAAGCGGAGGGGCGGAGATGAGCGGGACGAAACATCCCGCCCACCTCCTTCCTTCCGCATTGCCGGCAGGACGCAGGTAAGCTGTGTTCGTCATTCCCGGGGTGTCTGTGTGCTGCCACGGGAACGACGAACAACCGGCGCGCAGAAGGAGGAACGACTTTATGAAAATGAGCGACGTGTCAACGAGCAACGATAAGGTGAGTATCTTTGCTCGTTCACAGTAGTTCGTAGCTGTCACACGCTACGATATCTCTAACGATGCCGGATGTGCGTCACTTAATCCGTGACCTCGACGACATATCGCCCGATATATCGTAACGTGTGATGCTGCCCTTACTCTTGGTGTAAAGTTGATACAACAACTATACAATCATTCATTAGAAGTGTGCAATTAACATTTCATCATCTATCTCTTATCTGAATACTCTAAATACATGTACAGCTAGACAGGGACCCGTGAGTGAGGGGACCAGGCCGATCTATACAGATAATTAGGCTCAACTATAAATCGTCTCTATTTTGTATCATTACTTATTTATTTTCTCTTCCAGATGGTCTTACCTAGGACTTAGGGGTACTTTGCACGCTGCGACATCGCAAGCCGATGCTGCAATGCCGAGCGCGATAGTCCCCGCCCCCGTCGCAGCTGCGATATTCTTGTGATAGCTGCCGTAGCGAACATTATCGCTACGGCAGCTTCACATGCACCCACCTGTCCTGGAACGTCGCTCTGGCCGGCGACCCGCCTCCTTATTAAGGGGGCGGGTCGTACGGCGTCACTGAGACGTCACACGGCAGGCGGCCAATAGGAGCGGATGGGCGGAGATGAGTGGGATGTAAACATCCCGCCCACCTTCTCCCTTCTCCATATCCTACGGAAGCCGTGGTGACGCCGGTAGGAGATGTTCCTCGCTCCTGCGGCTTCACACACAGCGATGTGTGCTGCCGCAGGAGCGAAGAACAACATCGGACCGTCGCTGCAGCGTAATTATGGATTACGCCGACGCTACACCGATGATACGATTACGACGCTTTTGCGCTCGTTAATCGTATCATCTAGGCTTTACACACTACGATGTCGCCTGCGATGCCGGATGTGCGTCACTTTCAATTTGACCCCACCGACATCGCACCTGCGATGTCGTAGTGTGCAAAGTACCCCTTAAAGAGGACAAACCACCAGGATTTTCCTATATAAACTAAAGCCAGTGCTATACAGGCGCTATCATGCTGCTTCTATACATACCTTTAGTTGTCAGATCGGATGTATACTTTCTAAAATATAGGCAAGTAAAGTTTGTGAAATTTACTGTTATTTGATTGATAGGTGCAACGGAATATCTAGTAGGTGGGTCAAGTTTTGCTAATTATTTCCACGCTTGTCTGCTTGCCTGTCCTTCCTCCCCCTGTAATAACAGAGACAGAGGGAGGAAGGACAGGCAGGCAGACAGGGGCGGGAATAACTACCAAAACCCGACCCCCTATTAGATATTCTGCAGCACCTATCAATCAAATAACAAGTGCATTTCACAAACTTTACTTGCCTATATATCAGAAAGTATACATCCGATCTCACAACTAAAGGTATGTACAGAATCAGTATGATAGTGCCAGTATAGCACTGGCTTTTGTTTATAGAGGGAAATGCTGGTGGTGGCCCTCTTTAAACTAATGAACTGTAGCATAGAAGGCAGAAACATTAACAGTGAGGCATAGGCTTCACTGTCGTGTGTAAGAGAATTTTCTCTACTTAAAAATCTAAATTTGTACTCTTCTTTTCTGTGCAGGAGTATTATACTGTGACATTGATATACATCTCTATATACAGTATATCGCAAAAGTGAGTACACTCTTCACATTTTTGGAAATATTTTATTATATCTTCTCATGGGACAACACTGAAGATCTGACATTTTGATACAATGTGCAGTGTCAGTGTGCAGCTTGTATAACAGTGTAGATTTGGTGTCCTCTAAACTCAACACACAGCCATTAATGTCTAAACCGCTGGCAACAAAAGTGAGTACACCCCTAAGTGAAAATGGCCAAATTGTGCCCAAAGCGTGAATATTTTGTGTGGCCACCATTATTTTCAAGTACTGTCTGAACTCTCAGGAGTGGGCATGATTCAACAACATGACCCTCGGTTGTGCACCCCTTTTCTATACAAATGAAACCCCACATAATAGCACTAGAAAGACCACCATGTTTGTCTTAAAGGAAATAAGGAAAGGAAAGAAATTAGCTTTAAAGTTTCCCTAATATATTTAATTCAACCCAAGTTTACCGATCCTCTTGTAGCTGCTACATAATAGCCGCTTTGCTTCCATACCTGTACTTAAAGGGAATATGTCAATAGGATCAACCCTCCTAAACCTTATATATGGGCATGCAGGTCTTAGGAAGCTAAATAAAATGATACCTTGTTATCTGCAATCTGAAATCTATAGGGTACTTTACACACTGCGACATCGCTGCCGATATATCGTCGGGGTCACGTCGTTAGTCACATCCGGCGCCGGTAGCGACATCGCAGCGTGTGAAACAAATGAACGACGATCAACGCAAAAACGTGAAAAATTGTTGCTCGTTGACACGTCGTTCATTTCCATAATATCGGTGCTGCTGCAGGTACAATGTTGTTTGTCGTTCCTGCGGCAGCATACATCGCTGTGTGTGACGCCGCTGGAACGACAAACATCTCCTTATCTACGTCCACCGGAAAAGGAGGAAGGAAGGAGGTGGGCGGGATGTTCCGGCCGCTCATCTCCGCCCCTCCTTTTCTATTGGGCGGCGGTTCAGTGGCGCCGCTGTGACGCTAAACGAACCGCCCCCTTAGAAAGGAGGCGGTTCGCCGGCCAAAGCGACGTCGCAGAGCAGGTATGTGCGTGTGACGCTGCCGTAGCGATAATGTTCGCTACGGCTGCGATCACCACATATCGGCCATGTGACGGGGGCGGGTGCTATCGCGCTCGACATCGCCAGCAAATGAGAGCGATGTCGCAGCATGTAAAGCCCACCTTATTCCATAGAAATCCACATTATTCTTAATATATATATGAGCAGTTAAGATCTATGGGCCGGACATCGATTTATCCAAGAATTTGCCTCCAGAGCTTATTTTAAATGAAAGTAGGCATTACCAGTGTGAGACATGTAATGACTGACAGTCTGCTCTCCCGATCTACGTGTCTCACACTGGTAGCGCCCCCTTTCATTCACAATAAGGTCTGGAGGCAGATTCTCAGGAGATCTATGTCGGGCCCAACAGCTCACCTACATATTAGGAAAAATGTGGATTTCTCTGGAATAAGACATCGGAACGCAGATATTAAAGGTATTATTTTTTTCCACGTTCTATGACCTGTGTGCCCGTATAGACAGGTTAGGAGCATTGACAGATTCCTTTTAACCCAGGAGATCATGTGATGGGGTTAGCTAACTGCTGATTGTAATAGTTACGTCAGCCACCTTCTGTGTCTATAAATCGACTGTGAAAGTAGGCTAATGAAATCTGAATTCAGCCAGCCCCCCTCAAACACTGTCAATGCAAGATTGGGAGTCATGACAAAGAAAAATTAGTAAATTATATGGTTTATGATTTTACTTAGCCTAGAAAACCCAATTTTAGACATTCACTGTTAATAACTTCATGCCTTATAAAGCCGCATGACTACTTACTTTTCTTCCATCCACAGTATATAACCTTCGCACAGAATACTGCAAGAGATCTGAGGCATCCTCGAGAAAAGTCCTGAAATTCCGAGCATTCCTCCGATTTAGGATGATGGAACGTCTAATTGTTGGATCCCCATTCTTCACTAGGACAATTTTCTTCCTCACTTTCGGCACCTGTTGAAAATGTGTAGTAGAGTATTCCTCTTCGGGGTCCTCATGTTGACCTTGCTTTCGAGAACTGTCTGGACGACTGCCCCTATGATTTCCCCCTTTGCGTCCAGTCATGGGTAGCACGTGCTTTTTGTCAGAGCAGATATAACTGCCTCCGTCCTGAAGTTGCTCCAGTCTGCTTATATTATGCGTACCCCGAGGAGTAGTAATCGTCCGAACCCCAAACGGCAACGGAACTTTGTTTGAAAGATCGTCCATGAGGGCACTAAAACTTTTGAAGCTACGACGATTAATAGCCATTTTTACTCCACTGAACTGAGGATCTCCACTCTTAAAGAAGGTTATTTTCTTCGCTGGTGTCACTACAGAGACTGCATGTGATCGAACCACTGGAGGAAAAGGCCTATCTGGACTGGATGGAGGGGCCGAGTAACCTTCTGCTACTGTTGGATTCATTCTGGCTGGAAATCTGGATCTGAAATTTAGAACAAAAGTCATTACCATCATATCAGTTTACAAAATATGGATTAAAACTTATTTTCATGTATCACTAGGAAATGTAGGTACTGTATAAACGATTGAGATGCACCTCTTCAACCTCATTTGATAGATGTGATAACTAGACACATTGCAAATCACTTTATTTAATAATTATGATGTCTTAATCCTCCCATCCCCCTCCCCCCCCAAAAAAAAAACCCAAAAAAAAACACATCAAAATGAGAACTAGATTACAGGAAGTGGAACAGGTCTTTGTCTCTTCACAATAAATAAGAATGGATCTTTTTTCTATCTCTAGGAAGAGTTAGTTTTTGTATCTCAACAGTAAATGGAACCATGTCTTTGTCAATCTATTGCAAGTGATGGTGGGTCTTTGTAAATCTACAAAAAATGATCATGGGTCTTTGTCAATCTACAGTAAGTGATGGTGAATATTTGTCAATCTACAGTAAGTGATGGTGGGTCTTTGTCTCTATACAGGATGTGAGGATGGGTTTTTGTCTCTCTACAGGATGTGAAAATGGGTCTTTGTCGCTCTACAGGATGTGATGGTGGTTCTTTGTCAATCTACAGGAATCTGGGGAGGGTCTTTGTCTCTCTACAGGATGTGAGGATGAGTTTTTGTCTCTACAGGAATCTGGGGAGTGTCTTTGTCTCTCTACAGGAAGTGAGGATGAGTTTTTGTCTCTCTGCAGGAAGTGAGGGTGGGTCTATTCTCTACAGGAAGTGGGGGTGGATCTTCTTCTCTCTACAGGAAGTGGGGATGGGTCTTTGTCTCTCTACAGGATGTGAGGATGAGTTTTTGTCTCTCTACAGGAAGTGAGGGTGGGTCTATTCTCTACAGGAAGTGGGGGTGGATATTCTTCTCTGTACAGGAAGTGGGGATGGGTCTTTGTCTCTCTACAGGATGTGAGGATGAGTTTTTGTCTCTCTACAGGAAGTGGGGGTGGGTCTATTTTTCTCTACAGGAAGTGGGGGTGGGTCTTTGTCTCTCTACAGGAAGTGGGGGTGGGTCTTTGTCTCTCTACAGGAAGTGGTGGTGGCTTTTTGTCTCTCTACAGGATGTGAGGATGACTTTTTGTCTCTACAGGAAGTGATGGTGGATAATTAGCCCTCTACAGGATGTGAGGATGGGCTTTTATCTCTCTACAGGAAGTGGGGGTGGGTCTTTGTCTCTCTACAGGATGTGAAGATGACTTTTTTGTCTCTACAGGAAGTGATGGTGGGTAATTATCCCTCTACAGGATGTGAGGATGGGCTTTTATCTTTCTACGGGAAGAGAGGATGAGTTTTTATCTATCTAAAGGAAGTGCAGGTGGGTGTTTGTCTGTATACAGGAAGTGTGGATCTTTGTCTCTCTTCAGGTAATGAGAGTGGGGTTTTGTCACTTTACACGAAGTGGTGACAGATCTTGTTTCTGCAGGAAGTGATAGTGGGTCTTTGGCTCTCTACAGGAAGTGAGGGTGGGTATTTCTCTCTCTTCAGGTAGTGATGGTGGGTCTCTGTCTATAGAGGAAGTAATGGATGATCGTTGTCTCTCTACTAGGAGTACATCTTTTGTCTTTACAAGAAGTGGGGAGGTTGTGGTTATAGGAAGGTGATGCAAGTTATTATCTCTCTACAGGAAGTTAGAGTGGATTGTTGTCTCTGTACAGGAAGTGGAAGCATGTCATTATCTATCTACAGGAAGTGAGAGTGGGTCATTGGCTCTCTACAGGAAGTGGGAGTGAGTTAGTGTCTCTCTATAGGAAAGTGGGTCATTGTGTTTTTATTGGAAATGTGAGTAAGCCGTTGTTTCTCTACAGGAAGTGGGGGTGTTTTCTTTTTAGCGGATGTGGGGGCAGGATAATGTCCCTTTGCTTTTGTTCTCCTTTCTCTTAGGCCCCCTTCACACGCACGTGACTCCGGTACGTGTTTGGCAGTTTTCTCACGTACCAGAGACACATACTCACGTAGACCTATGTATTTCTATGGTTTTGGACACACGTAAGTATTTGTGCACGGACCGTGTGTCCGTTCCGTACTTACGTGTGTCCGTGTGTTTCTCACGCCGACATGTCCATTTTCTCTCCGGCATCACGGGTGTCACACAGAACGCAAACATGTCACATGTAACACACACGGACCACACGGATGTGTTCCGTGTGACACGCGCCGGAGAGAAGACATCTGTCTGTGAGAGAAAAAAACCAAAACATTACTCACCTTCTCCAGCCCTGCAGTCTCTGCCGCTGCTGTCACTTGCTGCCGACCGCCGCTCATTATGCTCATTGAATATTCACTTCAATGCGGCCGGAAGCAGCAGCATCGGGGAGTCGGTAGGACCGGAGACCAAAGATCAGCACCACGGACAGCGACGCCAGGGACAGGTGAGTAGAAAGTTCCCGTTCTCCGTGTGTTATCACGGAGAACACACGTAGCCGATAAACACGGGTCACGGAGGGTAAAACGCACCTCTGAGACGTCCGTGAAAAACGTGCGTGGTTTTTCACGGACGTGTGAAGGTGGCCTTAATATGCGTACAGGTATAAATAGAGAAACAGGCTTTCAGGTCAGGGCAGGCAAACTATTGAGCAATCAGAGAAACAATGCATGATGAGAAGTAAGAGAAATAAACCTATATTTATAGAGCTTACAGAATGCCAAATGAAGAAGAACCGCCCAATTTAAAGGAGTGGATGGCAATTTATAGAGTATAGGAATCACAACAGTTCCCGGACATACAGTGCCTACAAGTAGTATTCAACCCCCTGCAGATTTAGCAGGTTTACACATTCGGAATTAACTTGGCATTGTGACATTTGGACTGTAGATCAGCCTGGAAGTGTGAAATGCAGCAAAAAAGAATGTTATTTTTTTTTTATTTTTTTTTTTTAAATTGTGAAAAGTTTATTCAGAGGGTCATTTATTATTCAACCCCTCAAACCACAATAATTCTGTTTGGTTCCCCTAAAGTATTAAGAAGTATTTCAGGCACAAAGAACAATGAGCTTCACATGTTTGGATTAATTATCTCTTTTACCAGCCTTTTCTGACTAATTAAGACCCTCCCCAAACTTGTGAACAGCACTCATACTTGGTCAACATGGGACAGACAAAGGAGCATTCCAAGGCCATCAGAGACAAGATCGTGGAGGGTCACAAGGCTGGCAAGGGGTACAAAACCCTATCCAAGGAGTTGGGCCTACCTGGAACTACTGTTAGCCTTCCACGGCTTGGACAGCCTTTGAAAGTTTCCACCCGTGCCGAGGCCAGGCTTGTCCGAAGAGTCAAGGCTAACCCAAGGACAACAAGGAAGGAGCTCCGGGAAGATCTCATGGCAGTGGGGACATTGGTTTCAGTCAATACTATAAGTAACGTACTCCACCACAATGGTCTCCGTTCCAGACGAGCCCGTAAGGTACCTTTACTTTCAAAGCGTCATGTCAAGGTTCGTCTACAGTTTGCTCATGATCACTTGGAGGACTATGAGACAGACTGGTTCAAGGTTCTCTGGTCTGATGAGACCAAGATCGAGATCTTTGGTGCCAACCACACACGTGACGTTTGGAGACTGGATGGCACTGCATACGACCCCAAGAATACCATCCCTACAGTCAAGCATGGTGGTGGCAGCATCATGCTGTGGGGCTGTTTCTCAACCAAGGGGCCTGGCCATCTGGTCCGCATCCATGGGAAGATAGATAGCACGGCCTACCTGGAGATTTTGGCCAAGAACCTCCGCTCCTCCATCAAGGATCTTAAGATGGGTCATCATTTCATCTTCCAACAAGACAACGACCCAAAGCACACAGCCAAGAAAACCAAGACCTGGTTCAAGAGGGAAAAAAATCAAGGTGTTGCAGTGGCCTAGTCAGTCTCCTGACCTTAACCCAATTGAAAACTTGTGGAAGGAGCTCAAGATTAAAGTCCACATGAGACACCCAAAGAACCTAGATAACTTGGAGAAGATCTGCATGGAGGAGTGGGCCAAGATAACTCCAGAGACCTGTGCCGGCTTGATCAGGTCTTATAAAAGACGATTATTAGCTGTAATTGCAAACAAGGGTTATTCCACAAAATATTAAACCTAGGGGTTGAATAATAATTGACCCACACTTTTATGTTGAAAATGTATTAAAATTTAACTGAGCAACATAACTTGTTGGTTTGTAAGATTTATGCATCTGTTAATAAATCCTGCTATTGTTTGAAGTTTGCAGGCTCTAACTTATTTGCATCTTATCAAACCTGCTAAATCTGCAGGGGGTTGAATACTACTTGTAGGCACTGTATTAGACTTCAAAATCGTTTTACCTTGATGTGAAGGAGGAAGCAAACAAGACTATGCTTTCTGTGAAGCGACAGGTATGCTTTATTTTCTACAGGTGTTTTTAAATAAATTGACACAGGAGTACACAGTAAAACCTCTCCAAGACCCCCACTTTCAGAAAACCAGTCCCTTGTTCAGATTACATTTCCTGTGATAAATTTTCAGTTGCACTAAATATCATGTGTCACAAACAGCCGGGGGGTGTAACGCGGACACCCCTCTTCTGTTTGTCGATCAATGACAAAACTGCACCTCGCATCCCCATCCCGAAGTCTCTAATACGTCAGAGGAACGCAATACGGCCTCGTCACTTCCGCCAACACGTGACATTCCGCACCCCCCAAGGGGTATGTAAGGTCCGCTTGGCGCAGTGTTACACTGACACCCCCTGTCCAGGCGGGAACAGGGAAGCAAGGGACGGAAGACAGAGTAGGCCGCGCAACCTATGGTGCGACACTCCACTCCCCCACAACCCTGACAGGCTGACAGACCCATTTCACTAGGCCCAGTAAAACAGGGCTCGGCTGGCCCAGTAGTCTGCCACTAGTTCTTCATTAGACATAGGCCTGGTCAATCAGCAGGATTATATTGGGCCAGAAACCAGCCCAGGTAGCATATAAAACTAAACCGAGCGCATGGACATGGGATTTGTGGATCAAGATAAAAGAGCAACCCAGGAGTAAATTATATATTTAATCGACGTAATGGCACACTAGATAAAACGATATATACATGAAAAATTTACAAAGAATTTGGTCAGAAATGCAGTTACAAGTAAGATATAGGTGCAAGCAGATGTAGATATGAATAAGCTACCTTTTTCCTTGGCTGCTCGGCACAGGCGAGGCTCTGTGGAACCACTGGTTTTCTTGGGAATCTCCACATGTTTACTAGACGTGACCTCTCTGAGAAGAACCACCTCTAAAATGTCCGCTTTGGTTTTTAATAACCCATTTACCTCCTACATAACTCCAAGCTGGTGACCTAAGACAGGGTTGGACATGAGATGTTCCTTCACGTTCCAGAAAATTATGAACGTTTTCCTCATATCTCCGCCTCTGAGCATCCACACGGAAGATATTGCCATCATGTTTCCTATTATGATTTTATCTATCCATAGCTAGGAATCATGATGGGTATATTGTCTTCCATGAGCTGGTTATTAATTATGGGTTGACTCGCATGTCCCACAATCAAGGCAAAATATGTGTGACGTGCGTCCTGCTGTCCTGAGGCCGAATATATGGCTGCCATATTTGTGGGAGCTACACACACCCCAATTTTGTAACTTTTACCCTGGAGCTGGGCTGTCTAAGGTCCCCTTTGAAGCCTTTCTGAAACTAGCAATCGCCTGCCCACTTCCCTAGCTGAATTACTTTTGTCACTAGAGGTTCTGCTCTGGTCAGGGCATCTTCCTTTCTTTGATTAATTTTGTCACCTACCATTTGTACCAAGATTTTGGTATTGGATTTCTATCCTGTCTTGGTGACTGCTGGATACAGGTCAGGATGTGTAGAAACATGTATAGTTGGTAGTTGACTGGCATGTATTGATATGTCATATTCCTTACATCATGCAAATTCACCAACTACCTATCAATAGAGCTTTGCATGCTCACTGTTTCAGAACAAAATTGATTTTGTCAACATTGAAGGAGTATTCTCACTTGCAAAGTCACAGCATAATGCCTTGCATAGGACTCCATTGATCCTGAAAATAAACTGAATGCGGTGCTACTTTAGCGCTGAGCTGATTGCTGTTCCCTACACAGTGTGTGGCTGAAAGGCCACTGTGCAGGTAAAACCTATAAGAGGATGCTGCGGAAAGAAACACTATGTTTCCTTAAGTCCCATTTATCAGATCTCCACTGCAGTGTCACACCAGCTCTACAGCACCTCAAGACCAAGTCGTTTTTTGGTCCTCCACGTGTGCTGATTTTGTTTCTCAATCTCCTCTTTAAAGGGGTATTTCAGCCAAAATATGATGGAAATCCTCTTTATACAGTAGGAGACATAGCACATTGTTCTGCAGCATCATACCCCACTGATGTAATAATACCTCTGCTGTTCTTGCAGGTCATGACACGGGAATATGAGGCTTACAGAGGATTATCACGAGTCAGGATGGTATTAGTATGCAGAGGAAGGTGACAGCCATACAATAAGCCCATGCTTATGCTTGGTACACTGAATCGGATGTAGCGAGGCACATACCAGTTATAAAGCATATGGCCTTATATTTAACACTAATAGTCATTAAAACACAAAAAAGGAAAGTTGTGGAATGATGGAAATCATCGGATGGAGACGTCACTGATCTGCAAATGATAAATATATGGAAACAAAATTTTAAAAACATCTTGATTTATTCTGTATGGAGTATGAGAGCCATGTGCAGATATGGGACGTCACTGGTCAGTGATTACACAGGAGCTGCCAGCAGAGGATCTTGATGATTTGCCCAAGGGCATTAAGGTCATACTCCAGACTGAATAACTCGAGATCTTTTGTTTCCATATTTTCAATCATATGCAGTTCAGTAACATCTCCATCATGTGATTTCCATAATTCCACAGCTATATATTTTTTTTGTTGTAATTTTAATGTTGAGGAGTCTATGCGCATATTATAAAATAATGTGACAAATAAGTCAACTCATCGTGACAGTACAAGACAGCCTATGGGTCGGTTAATACGATTTCAGTGGTGAGAGGGGGAGTGGGAGTGTAGAAGAGAGGGAGAGTCAGAGGGTGGGAAAGAGGTAGATTGGGAGTGTGGGAGACAGAAGAGAGTGGGAGAGAAGAGAGTGGGAGAGAAAGAGTGGGAGAGAAAGAGTGGGAGAGAAGAGAGTGGGAGAGAAGAGAGTGGGAGAGAGGCAGAGTGGGAGAGAAAGAGTGGGAGAGAGGGAAAATGGGAGAGAGGGAAAATGGGACAGAGGGAGAGAGAGACTAAAGGGGGCTTTACACGGTAGCGATATCGCTAGCAATTTGTAGCGATAGCGAGCGTGTAAGTACCCGCCCTCGTCGCGCATGCGATTGTTTGTGATCGCTGCCGTAGCGAACATTATCACTACGCAGCGTCACACATACTTACCTGGTCGGCGGCGTCGCTGTGACTGCCGAACAATCCCTCCTTCAAGGGGGAGGGATGTTCGGCATCACAGCGACGTCACCGTAACGTCACTAAGCGGCCGGCCAATCAAAGCGGAGGGGAGGAGCAGGACGTAACATCCCGCCCACCTCCTTCCTTCCGCATTATGGCCAGCGGCAGGTAAGGAGACGTTCCTCGCTCCTGCGGTGTCACACATAGCGATGTGTGCTGCCGCATGAGCGATGGATAAACAACCCTTACCGATTTTTGAGTTTGGGACGACCTCTCCATGGTGAACGATTTTCACCATTTTTGAGGTCGCTTAAGGTCGCTGGTCAGTGTCACACGCTGCGATATCGTTAATGACGCCAGATGTGCGTCACTAACAACTTGACCCCGACGACAAAACATTAACGATATCGTAGCGTGTAAAGCCCCCTTTAGTTACTGTCCCGGGTAATGCCAGGTACTACAGATAGTATTATATAAATGTGATGCCCTGGGCAAGCCAGGGGTCACAGGTCACAACATCACATGCACCCCACATTCCCGGCAGCTACACCAAGGCTAACCTAAAATCCTTGTTGCCTTCCTCCAGGGGCTGATGTCCACACCAGGGGGTGGGCCAGGCGGTTGGCTCCGCCCACCGAGGAGTTCACAGCCCTGGAGGCGGGAAAGCCAGGCAGTTGAAGTCAGACTAGGGTCTGAGAAGGAAGTGGTAGAGGAGCTTGAGAGTAGTGACAGAAAAGGAACAGTTAAGAAAGCCTGAAGTTGGTCCGGGTGTGTGCCCCGGACTGAGACAGCAAGGTCAGCAGACGGCGGTGATAGTCTTCAGGGGGACTGCTTGGAGGTTGCCGGAAGGACCGCGGACGGGTGGTGACCCGGCGGTACCGGAGCGGTATACGAAGAACAGTCAGCACCAGGGCAGGGGCCTTTCGGATCCCGGCAAGGCTAGGAGTCGCCATAATTTGCCAAATCCGTCAGTGAAGGGGACCTCTGTCTCCTAACAACCAAGTCCCGATTGAAGGCAACAGTCCGACCGTTAAGGGGAGACACCGCCACCGCCAAGGCACCAGTTTCCCAGGGCCAGCGCCTGCGGGCAAGAGAGGGGCTCCTGCGGCTCATGTCCAGGTCGGGGAGCGGGTAACCGGTGGGGACCCATCGCTACCAAAAAGACTTTACATAGGTGCAGGGAAGAGACCGTCACCGCTAACTGCAGGGAACATCAGCACCGTAACCGTCCGAGGGACCCGTCCAACCAGCCGTTTGTTTACCGAGAACTGTGTCGTGTTTACTGGCTGAGTGAGTACCTCCGTGCCGTGCGGCACAGCGCTGCCCCTGCGCCCCTGCACCTCCACAGGCCCCATACCCGCCTGTCCACCATACCAACCCCATCACTGGGCCCCGGGACCACCAAACCCCCTACCCACGGAGGGGCAAATCAACAACTGGCTGCTCCATACCATCACTCCCGGGCTCCCCAGACAGAGCAGCGGTGGTGTCCACTTAATCACCACAACCGTGGGTGGCATCACGGACATTAAACTATCCCAACAACCAATCCCCTTTCACTCACGGGCGATGAGCGCCGCTCGAGTCCCCGGGATCCGGCCCATCGCTCGAGCCACCGAGCAGCAGCAGGCCGCAGCAGCCGCGGCGGCCGGACCCGAGCAGTGGGAGAGCGTGGCGTCCCCTCCTCCGCCCGCGACATAAAGCTTGTCTAATTTTCAGAAAAAAAAAAAAATTAATGGCTGCATAATATGTAGGTCTCATAGTAGCTTGAGTGTTTTCATTAAACCACAGTGTCTCCATCACATGCAGAGTACCCCCATTTTATTCAGTGTCTCCGTAACAGCCACGGTTCTTCCATCACAGCCAGAGTGCCCCTCATAAAACCAGTGTCTTTATCACATGCAGAGTACCCCCACTATATTCACAGTGTCTGCATAACAGCCAGGGTTCCTCCTTCACAGCCAGAGAACCCCTCGTTCAACCACAGTGCCTCCATCACATCCAGAGTCCCCCCTTTACAATCACAGTGTCTCAGTAACAGCCAGGTTTCCTCCATCACAGCCAGATTGCTCTTTGTACAACCACAGTGCCTCCATCATTACAGACTATCCTTACTGAAAACCACAAGGTCTTCATTATTACCATATTACCTCCATTACAGGGAAAGAGCTTACAGCCAAACCAATCAGAATGCCTCTACCAAAACCACATGGCCTCCATCACAACAGCCATGACAGACATTATGCTACTATGTCCCCCATCGCAGCCAGTGTCTCCATTAAAGCCAGAGTATTCCAATCACATCCACAGTTACCCCATCAGAGCCAGAATGCCTCTATCATAGCCACAGTCCACCTATCACCATTTGAGAGTTCCTATCACAGCCACAGTGCCACTATCGCAGTCACAGTACATCCATCACAGCCAATAAGACAGCCAGGGCCTCCCTATCACAACTAAAGTGCCCCTATCAAAGTCATAGTGCTTCTATCACAGCCAGAGGACCCCAATCACAGCCAGAGTGTCTCCATCACTTTCACAGTGCCTCCATCACAGCCAGAGTATTTCCAAATCTAGAGAGCATAGCATCCCAGCAATAGTGTCCCCATTACTGCCCAGTAGCCTCATTGCAGTTATAGAGCTCCACCAAAGTCATAGTTCTTCCAACACAATCACAGTGACACTGCCTCTGTGACGCCCTGGCCAAGCCAGGGGTCACAGGTCATAACACCACCACACCCTACACCCCAGTTAGGAACACCAAGGCTAACCTAAAATCCTTGTTGCCTTCCTCCAGGGGCTGATGTCCACACCAGGGGGTGGGCCAGGCGGTTGGCTCCGCCCACCGAAGAGTTCACAGCCCTGGAGGCGGGAGAACCAGGCAGTTGAAGTCAGACTAGAGTCTGAGAAGCAGTCAAGCTAGGGAAGTGAAGGAGTGAAGAGATGAGTTTAGAGGAGTGAAGTAGAAGGAAGTGGTAAAGGAGGACAGTAAGAGTAGTGACAGAAAAGGAACAGTTAAGAAAGCCTGAAGCTGGTCCGGGTGTGTGCCCCGGACTGAGAGACAGCAAGGTCACCAGACGGCGGTGACTGTCTGCAGGGGTGACTGCTTGGAGGTTGCTGGAAGGACCGCGGACGGGTGGTGGCCCGGCGGTACCGGAGCGGTATACGAAGAGCAGTCAGCACCAGTGGCAGGGGCCTTTCGGATCCCGGCAAGGCTAGGAGTCGCCGTGAATTTGCCAAATCCGTTAGTGAAGGGGACCTCTGGGTCTCCCAACAAGCAAGTCCCGATTGAAGGCAACAGTCCAACCGTTACAGAGAGACACCGCCACCGCCAGGGCACCAGTTTCTCAGGGCCAGCGCCTGCGGGCAAACTAGGGCTCCTCCGGCCCATATCCAAGCCGGGGAGCGGGTTACCGGTGGGAACCCATCGAAACCATCATCATCTTAGGTGCAGGAAAAAGGGACCGTCACCGTCAACTACTGGGGAAAGCAAGTGCAGCCGTCCGTGGGAACCATCTTTCCAGCCGTGTGTTTTACCGAGAACTGTGTCATCGTCTCAGGCTGAGTGAGTACCACAGTGCCGCAAGGCACAGAGCTGCCCCCGCGTCCCTGCACCCCACCAAGCCCTGCATCACCCACTTCATCACTGGGCCCCGGGACAACCAACCCCCTACCCACGGAGGGGAGGACTAACATCTAGCTGCTCCATACCATCACTCCCAGAATCCCCATACAGAGCAGCGGTGGTGTCAACAAATCACCACAACCGTGGGTGGCGTCACGGACAATAAACTATCCCAAATCCCAATCCCCTTTCACTCACGGGCGAGGAGCGCCACTCGAGTCCCCGGGATCCGGCCCATCGCTCGAGCCACCGAGCAGCAGCAGCAGGCTGCAGCAGCCGCAGCGGCAGCCGGACCCGAGCAGAGGGAGAGCGCGGCGTCCCCTCCTCCGCCCGCGACACCTCCCCCACAGCCATTATCCTTTATCTCTACCAACTTTCATATTCTATGGTTTTGCCATTATCCTTAGTTGTGTTTAATATGCCAGACAAAGACATACTGTGTAATCAGTAGTGATGGGTCGGTCCCGATCGATCCAAGACAAAGATTCGGCTCCCTGCTGTGCATGAGCCGGCACCCCAGTTAAAAGCCACTAAATTCTCTTAATGGCTCTCATTGGGTGTAGAATTCCGGTGTTCAGCCATGGAAACACCACCCAACTGAAAAAGAACCCGCTCGCTTATCCATTTCATTGGCCATTGCATATAGGTGTTGGGATTTCGGCCTCATTAACATCATCTTTAAAAGTGTTTGCCTGGGGTGAACACACATTTAGTAGGGATCCATTTAGGATCCTTAAGATCTGGCTCTTTTTGGTGAGCAGAGCCAAGGGAGCTGGATCACCAAAACGAGCCAGACTGCCCATCACTAACCTACAGAGAGACAATCCTCGTCCTTTGGAGATGACCTGATATGCATAGTTTTTAAAGAAGCATTGCCTGGATCTTCTCAAGAAGAACCAGCACTTTCTTAAACCCATTGTACAACTGTAGGGGTTGGAAGCACAAATAATCTTGGAAGACATTATCCTACTGTATATTGCCCACACAAATCCTGCCATAAATGTAATCATAAACTCACTATTTAACCTCTTTCCACGGAGACCAAATCCATAGCACCCCCTGAGGAAAGGATGGCTGAAACACGTGTCGGGGCTTTGCGGTGTTCCTTGGAGTTTTTACAGATCACTTAAGGTATTATTTTCCTTGCAAATTAAATAATTGTTAATAATATTTTATCACATAGGATCATTATACCACAACCTTATTTATATATGACATAGGATTTGGATACAATTTGCACTGTGCACTTTGTCATATATTAGGGATTGACCTTTTAAGTGATCTTGGCATTATGCACCTTATTTTCCTAGTGAAACCGCTGTTATAATTTATGGGACATTTTCCTGCCTTATATTTATATAGATTTGTAAGAAATATTTATTTTAATTGTTGAATAAAAATAATTTTAATGCTACTTGCACCATCATTTCCTTTATTTATTTAATCCTAATGGATTTTTTATCTGAAGGTATTTTTGATATTTATTAAAATTCTGTCCTTGTATTTCTATTTCATTTTTATTACTATCATCATGCGGTAAAAATAAATTGGTAACATGATTCTCATTATCAGTATGATGTCATTGATGCCAAACCTATTTACAGTATTTTATATATTTTTACTGTTTTTCAAAAACTCAGAACCTTCTAAACACATTGCTTTGTGTTGCCATTTAATAAGAACTAATTATTTTTATTTTTTTTCCAGTTGATTAAGCTGTATGAGCAATTAGGTGATCTTTTTTTTACTGCTATTATTTTGGGTTATGATCAAAAATTCCGTATAAAATCACCATTAAATATAAGGGGAATTTAATATTTTTATTCAGTTACTCATACCTCATTATTCCTCACCCCCTGAGGAAAGGATCGCTGAAACGCGCGTTGGGGAATAGCGGCACGCCTGGATTATTTCTGACCACCCAGAAGGTATAAATCCCTTTATAAGATTAGCACATTTTATTCATGTATACCATATCACTTTAATATTTAATTTTGCACTGTGCACTTTGTTATACATGACAAATAAATATATATATATATATATATATATATATAAATAAATGTTATATATATATATATATATATATATATATATATATATAACATTTATTTATATATATATATATATATACAGTTAGGTCCAGAAATATTTGGACAGTGACACAATTTTGGCGAGTTGGGCTCTGCATGCCACCACATTGGATTTGAAATGAAACCTCTACAACAGAATTCAAGTGCAGATTGTAACGTTTAATTTGAAGGTTTGAACAAAAATATCTGATAGAAATTGCAGGAATTGTACACATTTCTTTACAAACACTCCACATTTTAGGAGGTCAAAAGTAATTGGACAAATAAACCAAACCCAAACAAAATATTTTTATTTTCAATATTTTGTTGCGAATCCTTTGGAGGCAATCACTGCCTTAAGTCTGGAACCCATGGACATCACCAAACGCTGGGTTTCCTCCTTCTTAATGCTTTGTCAGGCCTTTACAGCCGCAGCCTTCAGGTCTTGCTTGTTTGTGGGTCTTTCCGTCTTAAGTCTGGATTTGAGCAAGTGAAATGCATGCTCAATTGGGTTAAGATCTGGTGATTGACTTGGCCATTGCAGAATGTTCCACTTTTTTGCACTCATGAACTCCTGGGTACCTTTGGCTGTATGCTTGGGGTCATTGTCCATCTGTACTATGAAGCGCCGTCCGATCAACTTTGCGGCATTTGGCTGAATCTGGGCTGAAAGTATATCCCGGTACACTTCAGAATTCATCCAGCTACTCTTGTCTGCTGTTATGTCATCAATAAACACAAGTGACCCAGTGCCATTGAAAGCCATGCATGCCCATGCCATCACGTTGCCTCCACCATGTTTTACAGAGGATGTGGTGTGCCTTGGATCATATGCCGTTCCCTTTCTTCTCCAAACTTTTTTCTTCCCATCATTCTGGTACAGGTTGATCTTTGTCTCATCTGTCCATAGAATACTTTTCCAGAACTGAGCTGGCTTCATGAGGTGTTTTTCAGCAAATTTAACTCTGGCCTGTCTATTTTTGGAATTGATGAATGGTTTGCATCTAGATGTGAACCCTTTGTATTTACTTTCATGGAGTCTTCTCTTTACTGTTGACTTAGAGACAGATACACCTACTTCACTGAGAGTGTTCTGGACTTCAGTTGATGTTGTGAATGGGTTCTTCTTCACCAAAGAAAGTATGCGGCGATCATCCACCACTGTTGTCATCCGTGGACGCCCAGGCCTTTTTGAGTTCCCAAGCTCACCAGTCAATTCCTTTTTTCTCAGAATGTACCCGACTGTTGATTTTGCTACTCCAAGCATGTCTGCTATCTCTCTGATGGATTTTTTCTTTTTTTTCAGCCTCAGGATGTTCTGCTTCACCTCAATTGAGAGTTCCTTAGACCACATGTTGTCTGGTCACAGCAACAGCTTCCAAATGCAAAACCACACACCTGTAATCAACCCCAGACCTTTTAACTACTTCATTGATTACAGGTTAACGAGGGAGATGCCTTCAGAGTTAATTGCAGCCCTTAGAGTCCCTTGTCCAATTACTTTTGGTCCCTTGAAAAAGAGGAGGCTATGCATTACAGAGCTATGATTCCCAAACCCTTTCTCCGATTTGGATGTGAAAACTCTCATATTGCAGCTGGGAGTGTGCACTTTCAGCCCATATTATATATATAATTGTATTTCTGAAAACATGTTTTGGTAAACAGCTAAAATAACAAAACTTGTGTCACTGTCCAAATATTTCTGGACCTAACTGATATATATATATATATATATATATATATATATATATATATATCTATATATATATATATAGATATATATATATATATATATATATATATATATATATATATATATATATAAAATAGTGGAATAGTGGTCATTGCATAAAGTACTTCACTGTTTGGTAAACCGCTGCTATAACTTATGGGAAACCGCTGCTATAATTTATGGGACTTTCTCCTGCCTAGTATTTTTATGAAGTTGTAATAAATATTCTTTTTAATAATTGAATAAAAATATTAATTTTTAATATCAATTTCACAATCATTCCCTTTATTTATTGAATCCCAAGGCTTTTTGAGATAGATATATATATATATATATATATATATATATATATATATATATATTATTTTGGGGTACATGCATATTGTCATTACTTTTTATTCTATTTTTTGGGTGGGTGTGGGGTATGATAGAAAAATTGCAATTCAGGCCTTTTTTTTATGTCGTTTACTATGCGAGTTAAATAACTTTATATTTTGAAAAATCGGACATTGTCAGATGTGAAAATACCAAACAGATTTTTTTTTTAACTTTTTAACTTTTGAATTAGGAAAAGTAGATTAATTCAACTTTTTGTTGTTTTTTTGTTTTATTTTTAAAACGATTCCTTTTTGAAGGGTTGTTTTTTTTTTGAACCAGTAACAAACTATTACACTATGGGATGAAATGACTGATAGCCTTCAGAAAGTCATTAGCTGCCATGGTAAACCATCAGCACACCGCACTTGTTTTGTAATAACTATGGCTAGATGAGGACACGAATCATACATAGTCTGGTCTTTTCTATAGTCAAATATGGATGCAATGCCTGGATAAAGAAACAAAACAAAAGAAGAAACAATGCCTTTGAAATGTGGTGGTGGAAAAGAATGTCATCAATACCATGGATGGCAGGAAGAGGAAACAAATCAATTTTGGAACAAATCAAGCCAGACATGTCACTCGAAGCAAGGATCACTAAGCTACAATTTGCCTACTTTGGACGCATCATACGAAGAGAGTAATCACTGGAGAAGGACATCATGGTCGGAAGAATAGAAGGAACAAGGGGAAGAGGAAGTCTTGATGTGTTGATACAATCAAGATAACAGTGGAGAAGACCCTGGTGGACCCATCTAGGTGGGGAAGACCCTGGTAGACCTATCTAGGCGGGGAAGAACCTGGTGGTCCTATCTAGGTAGAGAAGACCCTGGTGGACCTATGTAGGCGGAGAAGACCCTGGTGGACCTATCTAAACGGAGAAGACCCTGGAGGACCTATCTTGGTGGAGAAGACCCTGATGGACTTATCTAGGTTGCACAAGATCAATCTGCCTACACAGCATTTATCCATCAAGTCACTATGGCTAGAGATCAAGCTGAAGGCTGTTAATAATAGTATATTAGAAGACCTATTCTCCCTTACTAAGATGAGTTAACTTAATCTGAATAGGCAGCTCTAAAACAGAACTATTCAAATATAGGAGGAAAGAAAGAAAGAAAGAAAGTGAGAGCGAGAAAGAAAGAAAGAAAGTGAGAGCGAGAAAGAAAGAAAGTGAGAGCGAGAAAGAAAGAAAGAAAGTGAGAGCGAGAAAGAAAGAAAGAAAGTGAGAGCGAGAAAGAAAGAAAGAAAGAAAGTGAGAGCGAGAAAGAAAGAAAGAAAGAAAGTGAGAAAGAAAGTAAGAGCGAGAAAGAAAGAAAAAGAGAAAGAAAGTGAGAGCGAGAAAGAAAGAAAGAAAGAAAAAGAGAAAGAAAGTGAGAGCGAGAAAGAAAGAAAGAAAAAGAGAAAGAAAGTGAGAGCGAGAAAGAAAGAAAAAGAGAAAAAAAGTGAGAGCAAGAAAGAAAGAAAAAGAGAAAGAAAGTGAGAGCGAGAAAGAAAGAAAGAAAGGAAGAAAAAGAGAAAGAAAGGAAGAAAAAGAGAAAGAAAGAGAGAAAGAGAGAAGATATGGGGAAGGAAGAGAGTGTATAAAAGGAAAGTATTGATACAGGGGAAAAAGGAAAGGAAAAAGATTAAGCAGGACTGCATAATGGAAGAAAAAGAGAAAATTGAAAAGCAAAAGAAGGAAGGAAGGGAAGGAAAGCTTCATGATCATCTAAAATGCTAGGATACCTCCTGTTCTCCTTTACATTAGTGGAAACAATGTTGTAATTTCATAGACAGTTCAACATTGATATCTTTCCATCAGTCCATATGCCTATGAGTTATTGGAACCGGCAACCTATAAAAAGAACCTGAACTGATCCTGCAGGGGAGAATAAGGCATCGGAAGGCCATCAAATGCTTTTGACCATTAGACGCTGGTGTATATTTTCTATCCTATTCACTAATAGAACAGTGAGTGATGCATAAACACTGAGCAATGCGTCACTCTACGGCATCATTAAAGGGGCTGTCCAGGATTAGAAAAGCATGGCTATTTTCCTTCAGAAACATCGCCACCCCTTTGGATTCTGTCTGGTATTGCAACTCGGGCCCATTGAAGTGAACAAGGCTGAGCTGCAATAGCACGCATAACCCATTGTCAGTAGTGGACCTGTTTCTAAAATAAAAAATGATTATGGTTTACTAGTCTTGGACAACCGCTTTAAAGAAACGCTGAATCAACAGCTTTTCAATGTGACGCCTCGTGACTCTTGACCCACAAAGTCAAAAGTAAGAAAATGCCTTCACACAGCTGTGTTGATAGAGAAAAATATAAAAAAGGTATGACTCTAGGAATTGGGTCGCCCAGGGCTATGGAGTACTCTGTCTGGGGCGGTTTCTAGCCGGGGAAATGTCACTGGGTGGCCGTTGCCTGGTTCCGTGACCCTGGGGGACACTTTTTAAAAAGGGGTATATTTACAGGGGAGATTAGAATAAAGTTTATATCGTGATGCCACTTGCGGGTTGCGGATATTTAGTGGAGCCGCTGCTGCACAGTTCTCACTACTGGGGCTGGTGTTAGTGGCAGTCTGGATGTTAGGCCCTCACAAAGCAGGGTCGGGCCCCAGAGGATAGATGATGTTGATGGGCGTGGAAAGAAGGTAGGCCGCACATGGGGTTGCAGTGTAACTGGTTCCTTTACTCACAGTGAGATGTAAACTGGTCACCCGAGGAAGGCTGGTCTTAACCGCAGGTCCCCTTAGTCCCAGTGCTGGTGTAGTGACCTGGTGGCTTCTTTCTCCTGCACCTGTCTTTGTTTGGTGGGTCCCTGTGGCTTGGAGCATCTGGGAGTCCCCTCCTGGTAGTCTCTCAACTGTAGTCCGTATGATGGTAGCGTGAACCCTGTTGGGTCGGAGTCTCTGGTCCTGTTCCCCAGTTCTCCCGTTGCTACTGTGTCCCATACATCAAGGTCAGTGAGGTCCTTGATGGTCCTCTCTCTATGCAGAATTTATCAGGTCTGCCTGGAGTGAGTGTTTGCCTGACCTAGGATTCTGTACCCCATTGGTGCTATGGTTCCGGGAGTACTCCACCGTACTCCACCGGCAACCAAACGCCTGGGCCCTCAGGTCATTGTTACACTCCTGTCAGTGCTTCCTCTTTCTCTCGCTATCACTTACTAACGCTGCACTGTCTGACCCCTCCCACCTGGTGGTCTAGTGGACTGTATTGGCTCCACCTCTAAGTCGCCATCCACTGGGTCCTACCCTAGTCTGTCACCAGTCATTGGGGAGTTTTGGGGAAAAACAGTGATTATCTGGAATGTTTTACTGGTACCGGTACTGGTCTTCTGGGTCCCTGGGGGAAGGCCCTGCATCCTGGTGGGGATGCAGTACTTTGTAGCTCCCTGATGGCTTCAGGGCCACTACAGAAGGAAAAACAAGTGAAAAAGAACAAAAACGGAAATTGTTTCTGATGCAAAGGGGTTAAGAATTCAATAAAAACTTATCACTTTGACCATGCACTCTGTTTTGCCAGTGATTCAAAGGTTCCTATATGCATTAAAAGTCAGCTGTTATCAGCGGAACTGGCCACCCATGTGATGTGTATGGGAACCCCGCCAACTCGAAAAGGATCGGGAAGATGAATTTCAAACACCTAATACTTTGTTTGCCAATTGAAAACACAAGAAAATTTGGCCAAGGCAAGTGTTCATGTGTGTGAAGGAGTTGGAGGATACAAGCCTAAAAGGATAACAAAGAAGAACATAATTATTGTACAGGACACAAATGGGGTCTTAATTATTGTATGGGGAAGCAAAGGGGACATACAGCATTTATTGTATAAGGGCACAAAGAGGGACATACATATTGTATGGGGTAGCAAAAAGGACATAATTATTGTATAGCAAACAAGCTTGGCACTGCAAAGCGGTCATGACTTTGCAAAATTGAAGCATTAGTACTATATTGAGGTACAGAGAGGGCCCTTGCAAGGTAGAAGGGGTACGGTGCTAGTTGTGGGGGAAAATAAGACTGGAGTATGACAATGGGGGTAGAATTGTTTTAGGGTACTTTTTGTTTAGAGTTGAGTAAAAATGATAATCTAAAAATTGTGCTACAGTCTGAAGGCATTGATGAAAGAAGTCATGGCCAGGGTTGAAACGATAGCGGTCGCAGGGATTGCATCTGCGACCAGGCCTGGAGGTGCAGGGGGCCCACTGGCTCTGGCCCCTGCTTCAGCTGGATGTACGTTCGAGGCCGCATATGTGACGCCCTGGACAATCCAGGTCGTCCCAGGTAGTCACACACACAACATCCCACCCCTTCCAGTTAGGCAACAGCAGTCAAACACAGAAAACCTTGTCACCTCTCTCCAGGTTTGATGTCCACACCAGGGGGGGTGTGGAGCCAGGCGGTTGGCTCCACCCACCGAGGAGTTCACAGGCCTGGAGGCGGGAACCTAAGAAGTCAAGTTCAAGAAGTTGAGAGGGGAGTTCTGACAGTGAAGGAGGTTGTGTCTTGAAGCAGACCTGTCAGGCCTGCCAAAGACTACTCCGGTGGCTGGGTTGGAGCCCAGTCGCCATTGGCAAGGAGGCAGACGGTAGTGGCCGCCTGCAGGAGACCGGGAATACGACCGGTGGAACCGTAAGGGACCGGGGCAGGGTAGTGGCCTGCCGGAAACCGAACCGGGGAGCCAACTGGATACCGGAGCACCAGGCAGAGTACTCAGACCCCGAACTAGGCTATAAGCCACCACCATAGTCAAATTAACTGATTGCTGTCTGGACCTCAGGGGTTCATTCCCATCTAAGTCCCGATTGAAGGCAACAGCCCAACCATTCCGGATAAGTGCCATCGCCGGCACATCGCCTCCGGCAAAGGCAAGAGGTCCAAAGGGCCAGCGTCTGCGGGCAAACGGGGCTCCTACGACACTTATACGCCGGGGAGCAGACTACCAGTGCTCAGGCACAGGAGTCAAGATTCACACATAGGTGAAGGAGAAAGGCGGACATTACCAACCTAACAGGAAAAGCTGCAGCCGGCTGCGGGCCCCGTTCATCACTCCGTTTGGTTCACCAGCGACTCCAGTGTCTTGTATCAGAGTGAGTACACCAGTGCCATCAGGCACCGCATCGCGCTGCACCGCAACACTGCACCCTGCACCCCGGCCCTCACCAACCGGGCCCCGGGACCAACATAACCTACCCACGGAGGGGTCAACACCTAGCTGCGCCATTACACTGCTCCCGGGAGTCCCCGTACTTTCACCGCAGCGGTGGTGTTCACAATCACCACGACCCGTGGGTGGCGTCACGAACTATAATTCGAAAACCAAACACCCGCATCCCTCGCGCGTAGCGCCAACCCCCCTTGCAGAGCGACGTGACCCCCGGGTCCGTGAGAGGCTCGAGTCACCACCCGCAGAACACGAGCACGGATCCGAGCGGCTCGGTGGCCGCAGCCGAGGCCGCGCGGCGTTACACATCTCCAACTGAAATGCATCACAGTGCTGATACCCATCGGGTCCCTGCACTGCAATACATGCTGTCGGCCAAACAGTGGCCAGCTGGCAGCTAACATCGGCTTCCCCATAACTGAGGGGCACATGACAATGATGTCATGCATTGCCATAGCATTGACACCAATGAAAGCTGCTGCCCGGCTATAGAGGACGACGCTGCGCGACGTGGGAGGGTGAGTATAGTCTATACCAGGAAGGAGACCGTAAATACCAGGTGGGGCCTAGGAGTGGAACGTATATACCAGGAGGGGGACAGTATATACCAGGAGGGAGATAGTATATACCAGGATGGACATATATACGAGGATGGGAGACATATTTACTAGGATGGGGGACATATTTACTAGGAAGGTGCCCAGGATGTGGTACATTAGAACAGGATGGGGGACATTACTACATAATGGGGGAGGACAACTCGAATATGTCTTTTTAGGATTTAGAACACTAAACGTATACATACATCTGACTAATATATGGGATGGGGGGGCCCAGGTCCAAAGTTGCCACCGGGGATCATCGAACACTAGTTATGTCATTGGTCATGGCTGCCTCATCCAAATAATAAGGGCAATGGAAATAAAGTAATTCAATCACAGAAAACTCCACCAACGAGTCACTGACTGCAAAGCATGACATCTTTATACAATGATTGAGTCCACATGATATGAACAAAATAAGCTATTTTTTGTTTGATTATCTTAGCTTTCAGGTACAGTTTTCACTTGACTTTGGTCCAAGACGTCTCGGTTAGTGATCCTCTCTGTCGATGGAATCTGTAGAAGTTGCTTTAAGCACCAAAGTTCAAATGCGTCAATTCTCTTCCTGTCAGCCATCTTGAGTGTCCAGGTCTCGCATTTGTATGTTGCTATTTGGAAGAAAATTGCAATGACCAATCTGCATTTGGTTGCGAGGGTGATGGCTCTGCTCTTCCAGACATTGTTTATGCCGACCATTGGATCCCGCCCAAGTACTATGCATCATTTAATTCAGGAGTGCAATCGTCATCGCAGTTGACCTTGGAGCCAAGTAATATGTAATCATGAACACTTGGATCTCCTTGATATTGATGTGAGCCATTTACGCTGTTGTCATGAGCTTTATTTCTTCACGTTCAGATACAACACAAGTTTCCCCCTCCCTTCCTTAACCCGCGAAATAAGCTTCTCCAAATCCTGCCTGTGCTCTGCCAGCAGGGTCAAGTTTTTAGCATATCATAGATAATTGATGTCTCTACCACCGATCTTCACTTGCATTACTCATGACCATTTCTGCATATACATAAGGTAGTATTGAACACGTTACCAATTTTCTTAGTAATGTATTTCTAAAGGTGTTATTGTCATGAATTTCACACCGGATGTTGGTAACGACCCATCCAATCCACACAGGCAAAGAAATCAAACCATAGCTGTCCATAAATTAGGTGTGATAATGAGAAATGGCACTTGGAAAAGTGTTGAACACGCTTACTGAAACTTCATTTATACTATGTACACAAGCCTTTGTTGGTGATGACAGCTTTAAGATGCCTTCTGTATTGAGACACTAGTTGCCTGCATTGCTCAGGTGGGTTTTAGGTACATTCTTCCACACAAATATTTTTCAAATACTGAAGGTCTCGTGGGCTCCTACGAGCTCTGAGCTTTAGTTCCTTTCATAAATGTTCTTTTGGATTCAGCTCCGGTGATCGGCTCGGCCATTCTAGCAGATTTATTTTCTTTCTCAGAAACCAATTGAGAGTTTCCTTGGCCGTATATTTGGGATCATTGTCTTGCTGAAATGTCCTCCCTCGTTTCAGCTTCATTATCCTAGTAGTTGCCACAGATTTTTATCAAGAATGTCTCAGTGCATTTGTTCTTCCATCCTTCCGTTAATGATATGAAGTTTGTCAGTGCCGTATGCTGAAAAACAGCTGTGGCGCCCCTGAAGCTTCAGTCGCCACAGAGTATTGCATCAGATTTAAGGTGTAGTGCTTCACTCGGATCTGGAGGAGGTTGGTACCGGTTTCACCATTTACACATTCATAGGGTAGGATCTTAAGGTAGCCTTCAAACATGGGGCGCACCACCCACTAGTGACAGGGACTCCGTGGAGAGGCAGCCATCAGGGGGAGTCAGGAGCCAACACAACAGTGAGGAGTTGTTCAGCAGGAGAGGAAAGGAGCAGACGTGTCCTACCAGTGCTCTGGTGGGACACAGAGGAGTTCACGTGGTTGCCGAGGGGAGAGCTTCATTGCTCCCTCGGAACTGTCGCCACACAGGGTGCAGGACCCTAGGGAAGATCATTCTCCAAGTTAGTTTTCCAGAATCTGCAGGGACGGGGAGGTTTCAAGCTTCCCTGGCCACACAGAGCCCAAAAGCACAGTGCCAGATAGGATGCGGGGCCTTGGACACAGCCAGGCCCCACTGCGGAGCCGCGGCACCTGCAAATAGGGACAAGAGTACTACTCGAGACGGACTAGGGTCCCCAAATAGCTTTAAGCCACAGGGATCCAACACATAAGGTGCTAGGAGGAAGGGGCCCACCGAGCATCACACCGAACTGACCTTGAAAAGAATCCAGGTTCGACGGGGCACATCACAGCGGGTGACCAGTACTACCCGGGCGAGCACAAAGAGTGAGTAAAGACACTTGGAACCGCAGCATTGGCCTCGACACCAAAGGCCATCACCATCATTACTCCCCTCATCATCCTTCCCAGGGCCCACTCCGCTTGTGGGGAGCAATACCATCTTCGGCTGCTATTACCATCTACCCCAGAGGACAGCGACAGCAGCAACGGCTAATCTCTGGCCGCGTACCACAGGTGGCGTCACGACAATCATCCTACTACAACCCCTATCATCCTCCCTCCTTATTCGTGTACACCTCGGGGCACGAAGCCGGGCAGGCCACCATGACATCCCAGATCATCACACTGGCCCGGTGACGAGTAACTCAGGTACGATTCCCCCTGCCCCCTGGATGCTACACAGCCACACATCATGATGTCCCCACATCCATACTTCACTATTGGCATGATGTTTTGGGGGTGATTTACCTTTTGGACTCCAAACATGGTGTGTATTATGGCATCTACTGATTCCAGGTCTTTCGGTAGCTCTCCACAGGTTTTCCTTGGCTCTTGGAAAACTCTTCTGATAATTATTTTCCCTCCTGTCTGAAATCCTGTGGGGAGCACCTGGTCGTGCTCAGTTTAAGGGGAAATTATGTTATTTCCACTTCCGGATTAAGGCCCCAACTGTACTCACTGGAACCTTCAGTAGTTTAGAAATTTTTCTGCAACCAATGGCATCTGTATGTTTTGCAACAATAAGGTTGCGAAGGTCTTGAGACAGCTCGCTGGTTTTACCCCTCATGAGATGTTTTTTGTGTAGTACTTTGGCAATGAGACATCTATTTATAGGCCATCAGTTGAATCAGCTGATATTATTTTTCACTAAGTGGCAGGATTGCTTTCTAATTAGATTTCAGCTGGTGACATGACCTTCCGTAGCTTTTTGCACCTCTCTCAATATATTTTCCTTGGGTCATTTTTCATTATTACACATAACCTAATTTATGGACATCAAATCAAAATATATGATTTGATTTCTTTGCCTGTGTGGATTGAATGGGTTGTCACTGACATCTGATGAGACTTGTATGTTAATATCACTTTTAGAAATTTATTTATTTAAAAAATTGTTCAATATTTATTTTACCCCCTGTATGTATTTATTTGTACATATTACACATATATACCACTATACAGTCACTGTATGGCATTATATTGGACTTCGAATAGTTGTTTTTTGTTAGTGATCAATGTAGTGGTGTTATACGTTTGTTATGTGGTGGTAATATGTGGTCATGGTATTGTTTTTTTCCTTCCATAGCGGTTGTTACACCCCTGGGGAATATCTGTGGGCCGAACCAACATTGGTCTCATGTTTAGCCCCAGACCTGCTCAATGCCTATTCACAATTATGTCAGTAGACATATGGTAAGGTTTTAAATATTTACATGTTAGGATTGTCCTGATATGGGTCACCTTGAAATGGTGGGATGGATTTCAGTTTTTTTAATCAAAATAATGTATACTAAGTGCACTATTTTATTCACATGCACTATTGCAATTTATTTATTTAAAGGTATTTGCTCATTTTTGCTTTTTTTCCTTGAGCGTTAGTATGGGTGTTAGTATAGTGGGTTTTATTCAGTAACAGTGCTGTGACATATTTACATGTATAGTGGTATTATTTGCTGAATGTTAGACTATATTGTTTATACATTTGTGATTTTTTTAAGTGGGGGAGATGTATATCCTTATCAATCTTAGCAGGCTCCGGGGCCCATGCATCAAACCAAAAAACTGGGTTGTTGTGAGAGGCCCCAGGTCTAAAACTTGCCCCAGAGCCCATATGACTCTAATTACACCCCTGGAGAATATTTGTGGGCCGAACCAACATTGGTTTCCCATGTATGACCCTATTGCGACTTACAGCCCCCATTCTCCTCCCATTTACGAAACTTGTCTTGTGCTTCACCAGCTCTTTGGAATTCGCTACCTTGGACAATCAAGTTAATTTCTAATATGCAAGTCGCACAAATGATGTAACAAGATGAATTAGCCTTTATAGCCATCTTTGCTTTCATTTGTTACTATGTTGCCTATGAATAAGGAGCTTTTTTTGTCTCTCCGAAACGTGTAAGGCGTAACTGCACAGTTGGAATAAATAGGAATTTTTTACTTTGGTGCTGGATTTTTTCCTCCCCTCCCCCCCTTCCTTGGATTGAATTTGCAGACGTACTGTATGTATCCTTATCAATCTTAGCAGGCTCCGGGGCCCATGCATCAAACCAAAAAATTGGGTTGTTGTGGGAGGCCCCAGATTAAAACTTGCCCCAGGGCCCATATGACTCTAGTTACACAACCTGCAGAATATCTGTGGCCCGAACCAATATTGGTATCCCATGTATGACCCTATTGCGACTTACAGCCCCCATTCTCCTCCCATTTACGAAACTTGTCTTGTGCTTCACCAGCTCTCTGGAATCCGCTACCTTGGACAATCAAGTTAATTTCCAATATCCAAGTCGCACAAAGGATGTCACACAGAGCCTGCTAATCAGAAGAGGCTCTGGGGATGCCAGCAGGTAGGAGGTGGTTGGCAAGGTTCATGTCTGGCCACCACGGAATACTGACATGCCTGCAGGATCACTTTGCTCCCCTCTACGTTTTACCTCTAGTGTCCCCCCACATTTTGATATAAATTGTAGGCCTCAGCTAGCATGGCCCTCTTGATATAACAATTGAAATATATGGACACCTTCAGAGGCATTTTTTACTTAAATGCAATTGGGTTTCATTCTCCATTTTTTCTTCTATTATTGTATTCATTTATATAGCGCTATTGATTCCACAGCGCTTTACATACATTGACAACGCTGTCCCCATTGGGGCTCACAATCTAGAGTCCCTATCAGTATGTCTTTGGAGTGTGGGAGGAAACCGGAGAACGCTGAGGAAACCCAGGCAAACACGGGGAGAACATACAAACTCCTTGCAGATGGTGTCCTTGGTTGCATATGAACCCAGGACCCCAGCACTGCAAGACTGCAGTGCTAACCACTGAGCCACCACAAGACTGCAGTGTTAACCACTGAGCCACCACAAGACTGCAGTGCTAACCACTGAGCCACAGTGCCACCCATTCTTTAGCATGTTAGCATGCCCACAGGGGTGACTAACCAGGGGACTAGTCCCCTCACTCATTAGCATACGATAAAAGATCTTAAAAAGATCTTTAGATAAAGTATTTCTAATCTATGCTAGTGTTTACAGAAATGGTTAGGCAGGTATTAGCAATATACACCCAGAACTGCTCGTGGCTCTGGGTGCACACCACACCTGACAGGTTCCCTTTAAGGAGGTTCTAGGACCTTTAGTGCTGGCAGTATGCTAACAGCAAGCAGAGATGTTAATTTTATAGCCTCGGTGTTACACTATTGCAGAATGCAGAATGAGTTTACTTAGAATCTATCAGTGTGCTCATTCTGACAAAATTTGTAACCCTTTTTTCTGTATTCTGAGCTTCTCTCTGCTGATTTATCAAAACAAGCTCACCGATAGATTCTCAGTTAACCTATTCCTAACCAACAATGTACAAGAAAACAAACATTCTTAAGGGCAAAACGGTGCAATTTTTTCAATGAAAGGCATGTATGAAAACAATTTTTAAGCCCAAAATACATGTACAGAAGTTTTTAAAAAAAAAAAAGCTCTAAAAAGGTTTCTATATCTTTTGCACAATATAAGGGCTCCTGCTCACAAGATTGTACTGCTTTCTCTTAAAAATATTAGTTAATTCCCAGGGATGTTGATAGGGGAATTTGAAGCTCAATAAGTTTAATGTATAACGAAAAATAAAATAAATAAATAAATAAATATTGCCACATTATACAGACATGATAGAAGTTTAGAATTGTGGCTGTATGTACACTAAAATGAAGGAGCACAAACTTTAGTCAAAAAGTGTCACTCGGCTTCTTCATTTTGGCTCCCAGAAACCAGTTAAAGCGCTTTCCCTCCACGGCTTATGTCTTTGCCTTCCCTCCATTGCTCTATGCAGATTGGAAGCAATGATCTAATGACAAAGATCCTATTAAGTCTTAAGTGATTTGCAGATGGGCGAAAGCAGAGAAGACTCAAATCTTTCTATTATGCCGTTTCCTCCAACACTAGAAACATATGACAGTGTTGATGTGTGGACCTCTAGAAGTAAAGACCTCTAGGAGGAATACTGTATATACATATAAATATTTGCACCTCTAATTTACGGAATGGATTCACTTTTTGCCATAAAAACTGAAAACGCCTTTGGGAATATGCATAAAGTAAGCCTGACATTCCTTTTGCTCAGTGAGTGGGAAGTCTAAACTAGGCTGCACCAAGCCTCTACCATGCTCAGGTGCTCAGTACTCGTAACTAGTGATGAGTGGGCACTACCATGCTCAGGTGCTCAGTACTCGTAACTAGTGATGAGTGGGCACTACCATGCTCAGGTACTTAGTACTGGTAACTAGTGATGAGTGGGCACTACCATGCTCGGGTGCTCAGTACTGGTAACTAGTGATGAGCGGGCACTACCATGCTCAGGTGCTCAGTACTCGTAACTAGTGATGAGTGGGCACTACCATGCTCAGGTACTCAGTACTGGTAACTAGTGATGAGTGGGCACTACCATGCTCAGGTGCTCAGTACTCGTAACTAGTGATGAGTGGGCACTACCATGCTCAGGTACTCAGTACTGGTAACTAGTGATGAGTGGGCACTACCATGCTCAGGTACTCAGTACTGGTAACTAGTGATGAGTGGGCACTACCATGCTCAGGTACTCAGTACTGGTAACTAGTGATGAGTGGGCACTACCATGCTCAGGTGCTCAGTACTCGTAACTAGTGATGAGCGGGCACTACCATGCTCGGGTGCTCAGTACTCGTAAAATGTGATGAGCGGGCACTACCATGCTCGGGTGCTCAGTACTCGTAACTAGTGATTATCGGGAACTACCATGCTCGGGTGCTCGGTACTTGTAACTAGTGATGAGCGGGCACTACCATGCTCAGGTGCTCAGTACTCGTAACTAGTGATGAGCGAGCACTACCATGCTCAGGTGCTCGGTACTCATAACTAATGAGGAGCGGGCACTACCATGCTCGGGTGCTCGGTACTCGTAACTAGTGATGAGCGGGCACTACCATGCTCAGGTGCTCGGTACTCGTAACTAGTGATGAGCGGGCACTACCATGCTCAGGTGCTCGGTACTCGTAACTAGTGATGAGCGGGCACTACCATGCTCGGGTGCTCAGTACTGGTAACTAGTGATGAGCGGGCACTACCATGCTCAGGTGCTCGGTACTCGTAACTAGTGATGAGTGAGTGTGATGCCCTGGACAAGCCAGTGGTCAAAGGTAATGTGACATCACCACACCCTACACCCCGGTTAGGCACATCAAAGCTAGACCAGAAATCCTTGTTGCCTTCCCCAGGGACTGATGTCCACACCAGGGGGTGGAGCCAGGCGGTTGGTCTCCACCCACCAAGGAGTTCACAGTCCTGGAGGAGGGAAAACACAGGCAGTTAGAGTTAGAGTTTGGAGGAGGAAGAGAGAGCAGTTTGAGAGGTGAAAGTGGAAGGAGGAAAGTGACAGCTTAAGAGCCTGAAGTTGGTCCGGGTGTGTGCCCCGGACAGAGACAGCAAGGTTAGCAGACGGCGGTGACCGTCTGCAGGAGTGGCCTATCGGAGGTGCCGTGAGGACCGTGGACGGGTGGTGACCCGGCGGTACTGGACGGTACACAAGGAGAAGCCAGCACCGTAAATTTGCCAAATCCGTCAGTGAAGGGGACCTCCGGGTTTCCAACCAACTAAGTCCCGATTGAAGGCAACCGTCCAACCGTATGAGAGAGACACCGCCACCGCCAAGGCACCAGTTTCTCACGGCCAGCGCCTGCGGGCAAAGAGGGGCTCCTCCGGCCCATATCCAAGTCGGGGAGCGGGTTACCGGTGGGAACCCATCGCTACCAACATTACACAAGGTGCAGGGAAAGAGACAGTCACCGTTAACTACCGGGGAAAAGCAACAGCAGCCGTCCGTGGGAACCGTCTTTCCAGCCGTGTGTTTTACCGAGAACTGTGTCACCGTCTCAGGCTGAGTGAATACCACCGTGCCGTGAGACACAGCGCTGCCCCCCCGCGACCCTGCACCTCACCAGGCCCCGCACCTGGCCTGCCATCCCTCATCCTCCACCCCATCACTGGGCCCCGGGACAACCAACCCCTACCCATGGAGGGGAGAACTAACAACCCTGCTGCTCCCTGTCACCGCTCCCGGGATCCCCATACAGAGCAGCGGTGGTGTCCACACAATCACCACAACCGTGGGTGGCATCACGGACAATAAATCCCCAAAACCAAACTCCTTTTCACTCACGGGCGAGGAGCGCCGCTCGAGTCCCCGGGATCCGGCCCATCGCTCGAGCCACCGAGCAGCAGCGGCCGCAGCAGCAGCGGCAGCCGGACCCGAGCAGTGGGAGAGCGCAGCGTCCCCTCCTCCGCCCGCGACATGAGCACTACCATGGTCAGGTGCTTGGTACTCGTAACTAGTGATAAGCGAACACTACCATGCTCGGGTGCTCAGTACTCATAACGAGCAGTTGGATGCTTGGATGGGAGTGACTCAAGTGCTTGAGTATAATAGAAGTTAATGGGGCACTCAAGCATTTTTCCTGATGATCTCCCGGAAAAATATTTGAGTTTCCCATTGACCTCCATTATACTCGGGTACTCGAGTTGCGCCCACCCATCGGAGCTTCTAACTGCTCATTTTGTGTATCGAGCACTTGAGCATGGTAGTGCATGTGTTGCGAGCGGAGGGGACACGCTCACCACGCTCGGGTCCGGGGCTTCTGCTGCTGCTGCTCGGTGGCTCGAGCGGTGGGCCAGACCCGGGGACTCGAGCAGCGCTCCTCACCCGTGAGTGAAAAAGGGGTGGTTTGTTTGGGGAGACAGTTCGTGATACCACCCATGGGACGTGGTGATGATGGCACCACCACTGCTGGTGACGGGGATCCCGGGAGAGATGGTAGGGAGCAGCTAGGATGTTGTCCCCTCCGTGGGTAGGGGGTTTGTGATACCCGGGCCCAATGGTGTAACGGGGAGGCTGGATGGCTGGGGGTGCAGGGCTGCAGGGACAGCGCGGTGCCGGACGGCACTGGTGTACTCACTCAGACAATCAATGACAGAGTCTCTGGTAAACCAAACGGCCGGATGGACGGGTCCCGCAGCCGGCTGCAGTGTTGTTGTTGTGCTCTCCCCGGACGGCTGATGGTGGCTGTATTTCCCTGCACCTGTTAGAATGTTTTGACTCCTGTGGTTGCCCACCGGTAGTCCGCTCCCTGGCGTATAGGTGGCGTAGGAGCCAGTTTTGCCCGCAGGCGCTGGCCCTTGGATCTCTAGCCTGTGGCGGTGGCTGTATATCCTCTCGGTGTGGACTGTTGCCTTCTGTCGGGTCATGGTTGTTGGGAATACCCCTGGGGTTCCTGTCACACTCGGATTTGACTATTGTCGGTGGCTCCAAGCCTGGTCGGGGTCCGATGGCCCTGCCTGTGTGCTTAACTTCACTCCGCTCCCCGGTTCGGTACCGGTGGGCCACCGCCCAACCCCGGTCCTGCGGTTCTGCAGAGATCCGCTAAATTTTGTAGACGGCCACCACCATCTGCCAACCTTGCTGTCAGTGCCTGGGCTCCTACCCAGGCACACGCAGATGTTTTACTCCTCTCACTTTCACCTCCAAAACTAATCTCCGTCTTTTCCCGCCTCCAGGCCTGTGAACTCCTCGGTGGGTGGGGCCAACCACCTGGCTCCGCCCCACCTGGTGTGGACATCAGACCCTGGAGGGAGGCAACAAGGGTTTTTGTCTGACTGGTGTAACTGTCTAGGGTAGGGGGTGTGTATGGTGTTATGTCTGTGACTACCTGGCTAGTCCAGGGCGTCACACATGCTCATCACAACTCTTAGGTATCCGAGATATCATGCTACTGCAGGAAGTATAAAAAGGGTGGCATAGGTTTTTATTTTTACTCAAAAAACTCCATTCAACTGCTCAAAAAGTATAACTTTCAGCAGGGTAACATTTCCTTGATGGTGGGTAACATGTTGGAGGATTGTTTTCCACAGGAAGAAGATAAGTGGTTTCGTCTTAAATTACATCTGATCAGGATTTGTCCCGATGTGAACCTGTCTTTGTGTTTATAGCTTGGCAGGCTGGGAGGATGTTGAATGAATTTGATATCACTTTTATAATTTCCCATACATGGAGCGCGGCTAATGCCGTCGTCACCAGGAAGGAATCGTAGTCTTGTACCCGCTGTAGAATACAATAGGAAGTTCATACAGTCGGACACAAGCAACGTGACGCAGAAGAGCAGCATATCTCTGCCCTGACTATGTAACAGGCTACTTCACGGTACGGTTTCGTGCCGAAGAAGCTGCTTCCAATGCTAATCCTTCTTCCCAGAAGACATCGGTGTTAATCAAGTCATCTGCTCTGGTGGATTAAGGTCAAAGCATTGTCACCGGAGTGCACTTTGTGCTGTTATGTCATGGAGTGTAACCAGCGCGTGGACATCGAAAGTGCTGCTCAGTACATACATTATATGAATTGCAAAAAGTTCTCTTTTCCTGCAACGTTTAGTGATTATTTTAGTGATGAGGAGTCATGTCTGGTCAGCGACCCATAATTTCGGGAAAAACTTTGAACATCTACATATAAATCTCCCACATACAAAGCATAGACATATATTGGTTTGCTTTTGCATGTTACAGCATGGGTTCAGAGAATATCACGAGGGAGCTGTGGTGCAACATGACCAGAAGAAGCAGATGGTAGTTAGGTGAAGCCTACCTAGCCTCTGGATTAGCCGGCACAATGCCAGAAGCATGGTCTAAGAGGATTCTGTCAGTGCAGCACTGACAGGTATGATACATTGCTATGCTGTTACATTGCAATACATTAAATCAGCAATTAGTGATGAGCGGGCACTATCATGCTCGGGTGCTCGGTAATTGTAACTAGTGATGAGCGAGCACTACCTCGCTCATCACTAGTTATGAGTACCAAGCACCCGAGCATAGTAGTGCTCGCTCATCACTCATTACGAACACCGAGCACCCGAGCATGGTAGTGCTCACTCATCACTAGGTACAAGCACCGAGCACCCGAGCATGGTAGTGCCTGCACATCACTAGTTACGAGTACTGAGCACCCGAGCATGGTAGTGCCCGCTCATCACTAGTTACCAGTACTGAGCACCCGAGCATGGTAGTGCCTGCTCATCACTAGTTACGAGTACTGAGCACCCGAGCATGGTAGTGCCCGCTCATCACTAGATACGAGTACAGAGCACCCGAGCATGGTAGTGCCTGCACATCACTAGTTACGAGTACTGAGCACCCGAGCATGGTAGTGCCCGCTCATCACTAGTTACGAGTACTGAGCACCCGAGCATGGTAGTGCCTGCTCATCACTAGTTACGAGTACTGAGCACCCGAGCATGGTAGTGCCCGCTCATCACTAGTTACGAGTACTGAGCACCCGAGCATGGTAGTGCCTGCTCATCACTAGTTACGAGTACTGAGCACCCGAGCATGGTAGTGCCCGCTCATCACTAGTTACGAGTACTGAGCATGGTAGTGCTCACTCATCACTAGGTACAAGCACCGAGCACCCGAGCATGGTAGTGCCTGCACATCACTAGTTACGAGTACTGAGCACCCGAGCATGGTAGTGCCCGCTCATCACTAGTTACGAGTACTGAGCACCCGAGCATGGTAGTGCCTGCTCATCACTAGTTACGAGTACTGAGCACCCGAGCATGGTAGTGCCCGCTCATCACTAGTTACGAGTACTGAGCACCTGAGCATGGTAGTGCCTGCTCATCACTAGTTACCAGTACTGAGCACCTGAGCATGGTAGTGTCCGCTCATCACTAGTTACGAGTACTGAGCACCTGACCATGGTAGTGCCCGCTCATCACTAGTTACGAGTACTGAGCACCTGAGCATGGTAGTGCCCGCTCATCACTAGTTACGAGTACTGAGCACCTGACCATGGTAGTGCCCGCTCATCACTAGTTACGAGTACAGAGCACCTGAGTATGGTAGTGCCTGCTCATCACTAGTTACGAGTACAGAGCACCTGAGCATGGTAGTGCCCGCTCATCACTAGTTACGAGTACAGAGCACCTGAGCATGGTAGTGCCCGCTCATCACTAGTTTCGAGTACCAAGCTGTGAGGCAAATCCCGGGATATGAAGATGAATTATGACTCCAGTCATAATCCCTCATCACTCCCTGGCAGTGCCCCCTCCCTTCTTGTTCTCAGTGTTCCACTTACACCTCCATGGCCATGTCCTGTGATATGGAAATTAGGTGGTGTGGGAACAATGGACACAGGATGACTCCCTGCCGTCACCCTGTAGTAGGAGCTGCTAGCTAGTTAGCAAGGCTATGGAAATAGCCAGACAGAACGACTCCAGTAAAAAATGGTTCATATCTCGCAAGCCATATTTCCGATAAATATGGCAACCATAAAAATGGTGTCTCTGCATGCGGACGATGCCGGCACACCCTTTTTATGGGAGCAGGACATTGGGAAATGCCCCAGGCGTGATATCAGCCAATGGGGAACTGGCAGACAGGTCATGAGTCCCCTCGTTCTGTAGCTAAATTCATAACTGTCACAATGAGAGCATTGGCGTCCGCCTACGACGCTCCCAGGCAAAGTTATGGCCCATATTCCATGTTGGGATATTGTCCATAACTCAAGCCAGGGGTGGAGCAGTGCTCCCTGTGAGGTCACTAAGGTAGGAGGGGACCTGGATCTGCCCAGGTTGATAACCCTACTTCGGCCATTTTCCAGTGTTCTTTCGCTGGGGGTCACGTGCAGGAAACATCTGTGGGAGTTCCTAGAAACCTGGTCTACAGCGCCCCCCTGTGGCCAGACGCACAAGGTAACTGATTGAATTGCATACCTGTTGTAAACCATGCTTTATCTGTAACTGTACTCTGACATATGTATATTCTGTAGATTCCCTATTGTATATATTGTAGTTTCTAGTGTGCTTTAGGCTGATTAAATTATATAATTAATCTTGGGCTGTTCTGTTATCTCGATCTTGAATCCCACGTCTGTGTGTTCGGCTAATAGTTACCGTGAAGCGGTTGGTGGCAGCGAGTTGTGCCAAGGATTATTGTGGGGAGGCCAGTGAGATTCGGGGAGATTTTATATATTCCGCCCGCGGAGGTCGGGGGAATATATACCCTACTCTCACCGGGGACCCTTCAATAATCGGCATAAGTAGTATAGCGGCCTCCTTGCTTATTGTCGGGCAATTCCATAATTGGCCTGACTATAAGAGGGGCGCTAGAGAGCGCGTCACGTGCTCTGTCTGTCGGTCGGGAGGTATAAAGGAGGGGTGACCCCCACTTGTTACCCCCCGATTGTGACGTACTGGTAGCCAGCGCGGGGGATTTCTGAGTGACCCCCCCGGTGGTTTGTGACATATTGGTGGCATAGCGGTGGGATCGAGATAATAGTGTGTGTGAGTGTGAGACCCATACTCCCAGACACTAAAGACTGCCTGCAGCAGCTGTGGCTGCTGGGGTCTTCAGACTAGCTCAACACTAGAGTGTCAGAGTGCAGATACTGTAAGGTGTGTGGAGGCATCAGGTGTCAGTTCTGTGTCAGTGACCAAAAGTCTGCAAGAATGGCTGATGGCACCAGGAGCAGAGCTATGCAACTGGCCAATGCTAAGGCAGGAGCCGAAGAGAGGGAGGACGGTGCTGTGGACAGCAATGAGGAGGTTGCCCACGAGTCCTCCAGGAGCTCGACGCCAGAAAACCGTTCTGCCGAGGACATTGCGCAACCTGGCACTGCTGGACAAGATGAGGAGGAGCTCACCCAAGGTTCCTCAACGAGCCAGATGCCAGCCCTCCGCTCTGAAAGGGACAGTGAATCGCCTAGCTCTGCAGCGTGCCGCAGATCACCACGTGCCATTCCACCGAGCCTGGGAGGCTCGGATAGCCTTCTTCAAATGGGTATGGCCCTTCTCCAGGCTGGAGACCAGAAGGGCTACAAGGAACTCCTGGCAGAGCGCAGGGCAGAGCGGCAGGCAGCGCGTGAAGAGCGAGAGCGACAGGCAGACCGTGACTACCAGCTGCAGCTAGCTCAGCTCCGGCCCTCATCAGCCACATGTGACCTTCGAGACACCAAACTTCCAAAGGTCCGTGTTGAGGACTTCCCAGTGCTGGAGAAGGATGGAGACTTGGACTCTTTCTTGACTGCTTTTGAACGGACTTGCTTGCAGCACCATCTGGACAAGGACCAGTGGGCCAAATACCTGACCCCCCGTTTAAGGGGTAAGGCCCTGGATATCCTTGGGGACTTGCCTGCTGAGGCAGATCAGGGCTACGACACCATCAAGCGGGCCCTGATCCAACAGTACAACCTCACTCCAGAGTCCTACCGCAAGAAGTTCCGGAGCCTACAGAAGGGACCAAAGGACTCCTGGGCTGACCACCGGCGGGCACTTGCCCGAGCTGCCGACCACTGGACCCAAGGCCTGCAGCTTTCCACCGGACCGGAGATCCTGGACTTGTTCATCACGGAGCAACTCTTGTGGAACTGCCCTGAGGATCTCCGCCAGTTCATCCGAGACCAGAAGCCAAAGGGGTCCACGGCTACAGCTGCCCTTGCCGATGACTACACCAACAACCGGGCCCCTGAGGCCAGGAGAGCGGCCACCAGCAGCACCTGGAGAGGGGGTAAGATGAATTCGGCGACTGCCCCACCTGCCCCTAGACTGCAGGGGGTGTCCCCCTCAACTCCCCTCTCCAGGCCCGTGGCGGAACCAAGACGGTGCCACCAGTGCAACCTACCTGGACACTTCAAGGCCATGTGCCCTCAGCGTCCCAAGGCCCCGGCTCCGTCCCCGTCCCAAGGGCCGCCCAAGGTGTATTGTGTGGGTGGGGGTGGTGGTAGGTCCCTGGACAGCTTCCAACCTGTCACCGTCGGCCGGTCTGTGACCATAGGACTGCGAGACAGCGCCTCGGAGGTGACTCTGGTGCGGCCTGAGATGGTGTCCCCCCAAGACTTGATCCCTGGAAAAACCCTCGCTGTCTCCGGGATTGGAGGCACTGACCCGGCGCTGCCTGTTGCTGACATTTATGTGGACTGGGGCGCAGGGCGGGGGGTGAGGGAGGTGGGGGTAACTGATCGGATCCCTGCAAACGTGCTACTTGGGACAGATTTGGGGCAGATAACCTCCCAGTTTGGGCCCCAACCAAGGGCTGAACCTTCAGCCAGTACTGACATGCCTCCGGACAATGTTAATGTGTTATCTATGAATGATGTAAGGGAGGAGGGAGTGAACTCTGATATTTCTGCTTGCATAGACACCATAGACACACACACAGCTGCAGCTGTGACAGGGGAGGGGGTCAGAGAAAGGTGTGACAATGCCTCTACAAGTAACCAGCCTGTGAGCTGGGATCTGCTGCCCTCTGCAGGGATAAGCAGAGAGCAGGGTGCTGCAGGGGGAGGACCAGTGTGTGGGGTGGGGGCTACCACAGCAAATGTGGGGTCCCCAGAGATTTCACAGCGGGGTTCTGTTGCTGCAGGAGGGGAACAGGCAGGTGAGATTGGGGCCGGTCCAGGAGCGGAAGTGCTCCCAGGTAAGATCTCGGTGCATGGTTCCCCCACAACCGGGGTGTCAGGAAGCCAGGTAGGTCTGCCTGAACCGGCGACTTGGTCAGGAACGGAGGAGGAGCAGGCACGACCCACGGTCGCAGCGGCTGTGGCCGCTGTCACCCGCAGTGGGAGTGCTGGAAGCCAAGGGGCCTCCCGGAGGTCCGATAGCTCTTCCCCTTCTGACCAAGTGGCAGCCGAGTCAGGTGGAGGCCAGGACACAGGTCCCGGGGTACTGACCGAAGATGTGACAGTCTCGTCGATTCTGGCCACATCTAGTCAGGGGTTTCAGGCAGCGTTAGAAGCTGACGACAGCCTGAAAGCTCTTAAGGAGCAGGCGGCCCAGCCTCCCTCGGACTCGGACCCGGAGCGAGTGGTCTGGGACCAAGGACGGCTGTACCGGGCCACGGTCCAGCAGGGTTCACCGGAGGCGTGGCCCAGGGACCGACAGTTGGTGGTACCCTATCCGTTCCGGACGGAGTTGTTGCGGATCGCACATGAGATTCCGATGGCCGGACACCTAGGGATCGCTAAGACCAAGGCCAGGTTAAACCAGCATTTCTACTGGCCAAAAATGGGGGCCGATGTGGCTGCCTACTGCCGTTCGTGTGAAACCTGTCAGAGAGTGGGGAAGGCGGGGCCACGCCCCAAAGCCCCACTGGTATCTCTGCCAATCATCGATGAGCCTTTCAGGAGGGTGGCTGTGGATCTGGTCGGCCCGCTGGCCATCCCCAGCAGCTCCGGGAAACGCTTCATACTGACGGTAGTGGACTATGCCACCCGGTACCCAGAAGCAGTGGCCTTGTCGTCCATTCGGGCTGACAAGGTGGCCACCGCATTGCTGGAGATTTTCTCCCGAGTGGGTTTTCCCCAGGAAATGCTCACTGACCGGGGGACCCAATTCATGTCCCAGCTGATGGAGGCCCTCTGTAAGCAAGTCCAGGTGCGACATCTGGTGGCCAGCCCGTACCATCCACAGACTAATGGCCTGTGCGAGCGGTTCAATGGCACCTTAAAGCAGATGCTTAAGATGTTGGTCGACTCCCATGGGCGTGACTGGGAGCGGTATCTCCCACACCTGTTATTTGCTTACCGGGAGGTTCCACAGGCCTCAACAGGATTCTCACCGTTTGAGCTCCTGTACGGGCGACGTGTGCGGGGCCCCCTGGCTCTGGTGAAAGAGGCTTGGGAAGGGGATTTGGCCACCCCTGGAGTGTCGGTTATCGAGTATGTCATGCGCTTCCGGGACAAAATGCAGGCCTTGACGCAACTGGTACACGACAATATGGCTCAAGCCCAGGCCGATCAGAAGCGTTGGTACGACCAGAACGCTTGTGAGAGGACCTACCAAGTGGGTCAAAAGGTGTGGGTACTGGTCCCCGTACCACAGGACAAGCTTCAGGCAGCCTGGGAAGGCCCATACCTCGTGTACCAGCAGCTCAACCCTGTAACGTACCTGGTCACCCTGGACCCTGCCCGTGGAAGGCGGAAGCCCTTCCATGTGAACATGATGAAGGCACATCATGAGCGGGAGGCATGTGCGCTCCCCGTGTGCAACCTGCCCGAGGAGGGAGAAGCGGAAACCCTCTTGGATATGCTAGCCCAGGTTAGGGCAGGCGGATCCATTGAGGATGTGGAGGTTGGCCACCAGCTCTTGGAAGACCAACGGTCCCAGCTGTGGGCCACCCTCCTCCCCTTCCGGGGGTTGTTTACCAACCAGCCCGGAAGGACTGACTTGGCTGTCCATCACGTGGACACTGGGGATCATCCCCCGATCCGGCGTTCAGCATATCGGGTCTCCCTGGAGGTGCAGCAACACATGCGCCAGGAGATTGACGAGATGCTGAAGCTGGGGGTGATCCAGGCATCCAACAGCGCTTGGGCCTCGCCTGTAGTCCTCGTCCCTAAGAAGGACCGAACCACTCGGTTCTGCGTGGACTACAGGGGGCTCAATGCGGTCACGGTCGCCGATGCGTACCCAATGCCACGCATCGATGACCTGCTCGATCAGTTGGCCGGGGCTCAGTACCTGACCATCATGGATCTGAGCCGGGGATATTGGCAGATCCCCCTGACTCGCAAGGCCAGGGAACGCTCTGCCTTTATTACCCCATTTGGACTGTACGAGTCCACGGTGATGCCATTCGGGATGAGGAATGCCCCTGCCACTTTCCAGCGGATGGTCAACACCCTGCTCAAGGGACTTGAAGGGTACGCGGCCGCGTACCTGGATGACATTGCCGTCTTCAGTCCCACCTGGGAGGACCACCTAGAGCATCTAGCACAGGTGCTCAGGCGGATCCACCGGGCAGGTTTGACCATCAAGCCGGGAAAGTGTCAGCTGGCCATGAGCGAGGTCCAGTACCTCGGTCACCGGGTAGGTGGGAGAACACTGAAGCCCGAGCCTGAGAAAGTGGAAGCCATCGCATCCTGGCCCACCCCCAGGACCAAGAAGCAGGTGATGTCCTTCTTGGGGACCGCTGGGTACTATAGGAGGTTTGTTCCATGCTATAGTAGCCTGGCAAAGCCCTTGACGGACCTCACCAAGATGAAGCTGCCCTCTTCAGTCGATTGGACAATGGACTGCGAGACAGCCTTCCGGGCCCTAAAGGACGCCCTGTCCAGCCCGCCCGTGCTACAGGCAGCCGACTTCACGCGGCCGTTTGTAGTACAGACCGACGCCAGTGACTTCGGCCTCGGTGCGGTGCTCAGCCAGGTGGACTCTGCGAGCCAAGAGCACCCAGTCTTGTACCTGAGCAGGAAGCTGTTACCAAGGGAAGTTGCCTATTCCACGATGGAGAAGGAGTGCCTGGCCATAGTGTGGGCCCTGCAGCGTCTGCAACCCTATCTATACGGGCGCCACTTCATCGTGGAGACGGACCACAATCCCCTCAGCTGGTTGCACACCGTCTCTGGGACGAATGGGCGATTGTTGCGATGGAGCCTTGCGCTCCAGCAATACAACTTCACCATTCGCCACAAAAGGGGCCGTGACCACGGTAACGCAGACGGGCTGTCCCGACAAGGAGAGGTCGCGGACGGGCGCACGGGGGAACACCGGAGTGTGCTGCCCCCTAGCGCCCTCAAAAGGGGGGAGGTGTGAGGCAAATCCCGGGATATGAAGATGAATTATGACTCCAGTCATAATCCCTCATCACTCCCTGGCAGTGCCCCCTCCCTTCTTGTTCTCAGTGTTCCACTTACACCTCCATGGCCATGTCCTGTGATATGGAAATTAGGTGGTGTGGGAACAATGGACACAGGATGACTCCCTGCCGTCACCCTGTAGTAGGAGCTGCTAGCTAGTTAGCAAGGCTATGGAAATAGCCAGACAGAACGACTCCAGTAAAAAATGGTTCATATCTCGCAAGCCATATTTCCGATAAATATGGCAACCATAAAAATGGTGTCTCTGCATGCGGACGATGCCGGCACACCCTTTTTATGGGAGCAGGACATTGGGAAATGCCCCAGGCGTGATATCAGCCAATGGGGAACTGGCAGACAGGTCATGAGTCCCCTCGTTCTGTAGCTAAATTCATAACTGTCACAATGAGAGCATTGGCGTCCGCCTACGACGCTCCCAGGCAAAGTTATGGCCCATATTCCATGTTGGGATATTGTCCATAACTCAAGCCAGGGGTGGAGCAGTGCTCCCTGTGAGGTCACTAAGGTAGGAGGGGACCTGGATCTGCCCAGGTTGATAACCCTACTTCGGCCATTTTCCAGTGTTCTTTCGCTGGGGGTCACGTGCAGGAAACATCTGTGGGAGTTCCTAGAAACCTGGTCTACAGCGCCCCCCTGTGGCCAGACGCACAAGGTAACTGATTGAATTGCATACCTGTTGTAAACCATGCTTTATCTGTAACTGTACTCTGACATATGTATATTCTGTAGATTCCCTATTGTATATATTGTAGTTTCTAGTGTGCTTTAGGCTGATTAAATTATATAATTAATCTTGGGCTGTTCTGTTATCTCGATCTTGAATCCCACGTCTGTGTGTTCGGCTAATAGTTACCGTGAAGCGGTTGGTGGCAGCGAGTTGTGCCAAGGATTATTGTGGGGAGGCCAGTGAGATTCGGGGAGATTTTATATATTCCGCCCGCGGAGGTCGGGGGAATATATACCCTACTCTCACCGGGGACCCTTCAATAATCGGCATAAGTAGTATAGCGGCCTCCTTGCTTATTGTCGGGCAATTCCATAATTGGCCTGACTATAAGAGGGGCGCTAGAGAGCGCGTCACGTGCTCTGTCTGTCGGTCGGGAGGTATAAAGGAGGGGTGACCCCCCACTTGTTACCCCCCGATTGTGACGTACTGGTAGCCAGCGCGGGGGATTTCTGAGTGACCCCCCCGGTGGTTTGTGACACAAGCACCTGAGCATGGTAGTGCCCGTTCATCACTAGTTACGAGTACAGAGCACCTGAGCATGGTAGTGCTCACTCATCACTAGTTACGAGTACAGAGCACCCCAGCATGGTAGTGCCCGCTCATCACTAGTTACCAGTACTGAGCACCTGAGCATGGTAGTGCCCGCTCATCACTAGTTACGAGTACAGAGCACCTGAGCATGGTAGTGTCCGCTCATCACCAGTTACCAGTACTGAGCATGGTAGTGCCCGCTCATCACTAATTACGAGTACAGAGCACCCGAGCATGGTAGTGTCCACTCATCACCAGTTACCAGTACTGAGCACCTGAGCATGGTAGTGCCCGCTCATCACTAGTTACGAGTACAGAGCACCTGAGCATGGTAGTGTCCGCTCATCACCAGTTACCAGTACTGAGCACCTGAGCATGGTAGTGCCCGCTCATCACTAGTTACGAGTACAGAGCACCTGAGCATGGTAGTGCCCGCTCATCACTAGTTACGAGTACAGAGCACCTGAGCATGGTAGTGCCCGCTCATCACTAGTTACGAGTACTGAGCACCTGAGCATGGTAGTGCCCGCTCATCACTAGTTACCAGTACTGAGCACCTGAGCATGGTAGTGCCCGCTCATCACTAGTTACCAGTACTGAGCACCCGAGCATGGTAGTGCCCGCTCATCACTAGTTACGAGTACTGAGCACCTGAGCATGGTAGTGCCCGCTCATCACCAGTTACCAGTACCGAGCACCTGAGCATGGTAGTGCCCGCTCATCACTAGTTACGAGTACAGAGCACCTGAGCATGGTAGTGCCCGCTCATCACTAGTTACGAGTACTGAGCACCTGAGCATGGTAGTGCCCGCTCATCACTAGTTACCAGTACTGAGCACCTGAGCATGGTAGTGCCCGCTCATCACTAGTTACGAGTACAGAGCACCTGAGCATGGTAGTGTCCGCTCATCACCAGTTACCAGTACTGAGCACCCGAGCATGGTAGTGCTCGCTCATCACTATCAGCAATCAGAGGAATGAAAATTAATTCCCCACAGAAGGCCTAAGAAATAAAGTTTAAAAAAGATTAAAACAAAATTGTAAAATTAATACAAATAAATTACAAAAAAAAAGAAAAGAAAATGAAAAACATTGAATACCAATAAATACATATATTTATGTGAAAACAAAAAAGTACACATAGTTGTGTATATCCAAGTCCAGAACAACCCGGCCTATAAAACTGTCCCGCTATTTAACCCCTTCAGTGAACAACGTAAAAAATAAAGAACATGGAAAAAAAACTATGCTTTTTCATAAATCCACTGAACTTAAAAAGTGGGATAAAACAGGATAAAAAAGACAAAGAGATAAAAAAAAAATGGTATAGCTGGAAACATCATCTTGTCAATAAAAGCTGACAAACAGCTCCATCAGCAGAAAAATAAAAAAGTTATAGCTCTCACAATATAGAGATGCAGAGACAATTTTTTTCTATAAAATAGTTTTTATTGTGCAAAACATAAAAAAATTATATAAATGTGGTATTGCTGTAATTGTACTGACCTGATGAAAGCTGTTTTATCACTTTTACCAGAAGAGGAACAGTATTGCTGTTTTATGTTTATTCTGCCTACTAAAAATTGGAATAGAAAGCGATCAAAAATATTATGTGCCCGAAAATGGTACTAATAAAAACGTCAACTTGTCCTGCAAAAATCAAGCCCTCACATGACTCTTTTGGAAGAAATACAGACAAATTATATCTCTCAATGTAAGGCAAAGCAAAATCTTTTTTTTGTAATATAAAAAGCGTTTCTTTGAGTGTGATAGTAGCCAAACTTAAGAAAATGAAAAAACTAGTATCTGTAATGCTGCCACCAGGGGGAGCCAGAGCTCTGCAGCAGAAGACACTACACAGAGCAATGAGAACTAGGAAGTAAATACACAGTGTTCTCGTACACTGCCTCACAGCACAGCTGGGGAGCAGAGCTGCAGAGCATGCAAGGAATAGTCAGGTGAGCCGGGTCAAACACCGTACAGACAGAAGCAGGACCGGAGGAACAAGCAAAGGCGGAGTTAAAGTCAGGCCAAGGTCAGTACTGGAGGAAGCAACCGAGTGGGGAAATAGGAGAGGGGACAGAGGACAGGAGGGACGACCAGGGGACGGAACACAGACAAGGGCACGGGGGCACAGGAACAGACAGATCAGGATATCACTCACACGACCAGCAATCACAGGCAAAGCAATGCTATGCTTATTGCCGGCGCTGGTTCACTGGAAATGTCAGCTTTTAAGGCATCCAGGGTCCGGAAGTGAGGCCCGAGAGAAGGCTCCGCCCTCTAGCCATGTGGACGGGGAGGCGAACCATGACAGTATCGCTGAAATCACACCATGTAATCGCTTATACCGCAAGGTGAACAGCATTAAAAAAAATTAATAAAGTCAATTCTACAACTTCTGGTAATTTGCTCATTCTTCCTCCCATGGAGGAAGGCTCACATTTATCCTGCGCTCTATGCTGAGCTCTTACACCAGGGTTACCGTGTAAATCTCTGAACTACGTGATTCAGGCAGAATCCCCAGTGGAAGATTCCCTATAATGAGGCAGAGTGAGTCACTGTGGACTCTGTCCGGCCAATGATCCAGCGGTGTCCCTCTTTTTAGGTGTCTTTTTAGGTGTGCACAAAAGTGTGGGCGGCAACAGGTTTGTGCACCTCTGAAAAGCCAGAAACCACTAAACAGAGGCCAAATAGTGTCTGGAGTAACTCTGTTGGCTCACTAGTGAATAAATCCGTTGGGGGTTTCATCTGAATCACATATTTCAGAGATGTAGATGGAAACCTTGATGTAAGTGCTTAGCGTAGAGCATCGGATACATGTGAACTGATCCAAAATGTCCTATATCACAAAACGACACCAATAAAAGCTTCAACTCAAACCACAAAAATTGTCCACACCCAGGTCCAACATATGTTAACAGAAATATAGGGGGTGTCCAAGTTACAGGTAGCACAAAGGCGACATGCCTCCCACCAAAAGACATCTAGCAAAATCTGCGCTCTTAAATCTAAATTCAGCCCTCCCTTCTGAGCCCCTCAATGTACCTAAACCAGTTAGCATCTGTGACGCCCTGGACCCCAGGGGTCACAGGTCACAACATCACCACATACACCCCCCGACACTAGGAAGGTACCATAAGTCAATCACAAAGACCTGATTGCCTCCCTCAGTGTTAGACAGGCACACCAGGTGGGCGGAGTCAGGCGGAAAGACACGCCCACCGAGGAGTCTGCTGGCTTGAGGCAGGAAAAACACAAACAGTTCAGTTCTGTTCAGAAAACAGTTGAGTGCAGGACAGTGGAGTGGAGAGTTGGTCCAGAACAGTCAGGCAGGCAGACGGCAGTGACCGCCTTCAGGAGACCGGGAACATGACCAGCGGAACCGTAAGGGACCGGGACAGGGTAGTGGCCCGCCGGAACCGAACCGGGGAGCTAACAGGATACCGGAGCACCAGGCAGGGTACTCAGACCCCGAACTAGGCTATAAGCCACCACCATAGTCGAATTAACTGATTGCGGTCTGGACCTCAGGGGTTCATTCCCACCAAAGTCCTGTTTGACGGCAACAGCCCAACCCGTCCGGATAGTAGCCACCGCCAAAGGCCAGAGATCCAAGGTCCAGCGCCTGTGGGCAAAGGAGCTCCTCTGACATCTACACCGCTCCCGGGAGTCCCCGTACCTTCACCGCAGCGGTGGTGTCCACCATCACCACAACCCGTGGGTGGCGTCACGAACAATCACCCCAAAACCAAATACCCGCATTCCCCCATGTGTAACACCAACCCCCTTGTAGAGTGACGTGACCCCCGGGTCCGTGAGAGGCTCGAGCCACCACCCGTAGAACGCGAGCACGGATCCGAGCGGCTCAGCGGCCACAGCCAATGCCACGGGGCGGTACACATCCATATTTCACATTAATGTAGTGAGGAGAGCCCACTTATTTTACAGGTACGTGGCTCCAGTAGCATGATCTGGGCACAATATATTGGGCACTACAATGTATTGGGCACTACAATAGCAGATTTGCAATTTTCACCCTACAACTTGGCGTGTTTGTTTCTGGAAAATGCTCATAGCGTAAAAATAGTCACTACACCCATAGATAAATTCCCAGAGGGATGCAATTTCTAATAAGGGATGACTTGAGGGGGGTTTCCGCTATTGGGGCGCATCAAGGGCTATTCTATTCTAGAAAAATCAGAGCTGCAAATGCCAAATAGCACTTTTTCCCACCTAAGCCCTACAATGTGGCCAAACAGGACTATACAGTCACATGTGGGGTACTGCCACATTCAGGAAAAACTGCATAAAAATTATGGGTTATTTTTCATCTATTTCCCCTTGTGAATATCAAAAATCTTGGGATAAAACAGTATTTTAGTGATAAAATTGCAATTATTAGGGTATGTGCGTACATTAAGTATTTGGATGCAGAAATTTCTGCACCATTTCTGCATCTCTTGGCAGGAAAAATGCAGCGGGAAAAAGGTGGTGAGTGGTGATGTTCCTGATGTCACTTCTCATCACAGCCACCAGGTATCGCAAAGCGCAGCCTGAGCTGGAAGTGGCTGCTGCTCAAAGTCTATGGAGCCTCATTCTGGGGATCCATAGACTTTAATCTACGTAATTGAGGAACGTAGTGGGAACCGCTAGACTACGTCGGAACTGCGAACTTTGCTTTCTAATAAACTGGCACAGTCTTTTATTTTTAGCTGTCTCTTTTCATGTCTTCAAGGTTTCCATTTTTGGACTAAGTCAGAATCCCTGGACTACATTGAACCTGCATGTTTTGTTTTTGTTTTTTTCTTTATTTTTTAATTAAATGGTGAACCATGGAAAGTGTGGGTGAGTGTTTACTTAGAAAAAAACACAGCCACAAAACTACTTTTTTTTTTTAACTTACTGCGTTAGTAATGGAGGGTGTCTGATAGATACCTCTCTATTACTTAAACCAGGGTTTGATGCCAGCTGGCATCAACCCTAAAAACTATTACCCCAATTGCCAATGCACTAGGGCAGTTGGGAAGAGCCAGGGCAAAGCGCTAGAATTGGTGCATCTAATGTGATGTGCCTTTTCTGGGGCAGCTGCTGGCTGCTACTTTTAGGCTGCGAAAGGCAAAATAACCATGCACCATCCCAGCCTGATAATATCAGCTCGCAGCTGTCTGCTTTACCTTTGCTAGTTACAAAAATTGGGGTCGCGCAGGTCTTTTTTTATTTATTAATTTATTTAATCCTAAAATTCTGTCCAACAAGCTCCATAGGGTGCAATTTTATAATGTCTGTTGCTCTGTCTGTTGTTCTCTTTGTTGCTCTCTCTGTCCCTCTTTCTGTCGCTCCCTCTATCATTCCCTCTCTCGCTCACTCCCTCGGTCATTCTCTGTCACTCTCTCTCTGTTGCTATCTTTGTCTGTCGTTCCCTCTCTCTCACTCTCTCTCTCCCTGTTGGTCTCTCTTTCTTTTGCTCTGTCGTTCCCTCTGCCGCACTGCCTAACACACTAATGTGATACGTCACTTCTGGGGCAGCTGCAGGTTACTATTTTTAGGCTGGGAAGTGCCCAATAATAATGGACCTTCCCAGCTTAATAATATTAGCTCTCAGCTGTCTACTTTACCTTGTCTGTCTGTCTCTCTGTCTGTTGTTCTCGCTGTTGCTCCCTCTGTCCCTCCCTCTGTTGCTCCCTCTCTCGTTCGCTCCCTCTGTCATTCTCTGTCACTCTCTCTGTAGCTCTCTTTGTCTGTGGCTCCCTCTCTATCTCTCGATCTGTCTCTCCCTGTCACTCTTTCTTTTGCTTTGTCGCTCCCTCTGTCACCCTGTCTGTCGCTCTCTCTAGTTCTCTCTGTCACTCACTCTGTCGCTCTCTCTGCCACGCTGTCTGTCACACTAATGTGATGCGCCACTTCTGGGTCAGCTATGGGCTGCTATTTTTAGGCTGGGAAGTGCACAATAATCATGAACCTTCCCAGACTAATAATATCAGCTCTCATCTGTCTACTTTACCTTTGTTGGATACAACAATTGGGGTGGACCCCAAGTAGTTTTTTAATTTACAGTATATATTTATTTCACCATAAAAAGCTGTCCAATAAGCTCCAAAAGGTGGAATTTTATAATATGTCAGTCGCTCTGTCTGTTGCACTCTCTGTTGCTCTGTCTGTATAGGAGTCCTATAAATGGAGAACTAAGCAAAAGAAAACAAATAAGCTGACCAAGGTGCAAAATCAAATAACAATTATAAATCAATTAACCATTATAAAACGTTTTATACACCTGTAAGCAATGCGGGAGATTAGTAACCATGTGAATGTGCTGAAGGCACACCCAGGGGGCACTGACATTCATATTGATACTGAGGCCAAATAGGATTTTATTATCTCTATAGCATTCACTGCTGTCTAAATCACATGCAAAAAAGCAAGCAAAAACGCTAGAAAAATGCAGCAAATCCACAATTCTTTTTCACATGCATTTCTATAGCATTTTTGACTGACTTCATTGAAGTCAATGGGTGAAAAGACGCTACAAAAACGCTGAAAAAATTGACAAGCTGTAGATTATTTTCTGCACCAAACCTGCAAGTCACAAATAAGCAAAGTGTGGACGACACTTCAGGATTCTCATTGACTTTGCGGGTACCAGGATTCCCTTCAGATGTTGTAACAAATCTGCATTCAAAAAACATCAAAAACTAGATAAAAACGGACTCAGATTTAAAACTTTGTGACACACCTGTGGTGTTAATATGTTCACTGCACCCTTAGATTAATTCATTTAGGGATGCAGTTTGTAAAATGGGGTCACTTGTGCAGGGTTTCTGCAGTTCTGGCACCTCAGGGGCTTTGCTAATATGACATGGTACCTGCAAACCATTCCAGCAAATGCTGAAGTCCAATCTGACACTCCTTCTCTTCTCAGCTTTGCACTGTAGACAAAAGTAATTACAGATTACATGGAGGGTATTGGAACACTTAGGAAAAATTACACAAGTGTGGTGCATTTTTTTTTCTTATGAGCCCTTATAAAAATGTAAAGCTTGGAGCTAAAACTTCATATTATGTCACAGGGCAACTGTTAGGATAGCAAAGGACAGGGGCTCCTATGCTATTCCTCACGTTCTACATCATAAACACGCGCCGGCATTGAGGTCCTGCGCAGGCGCACTACAATACTTGCGCCTGGACCTGCGCAGGACCTCAATGGAGGCGCGTGTGCATGATGTAGGATGCGTCATGCACCTCGGCTTCAGAAGAAGGAGGACAAAGATGGACGAAAGTGGAGACGCCGCACCCGGAGAATGGAGACACCCATCTAACCCGTTAGAATGCTAGAATGTTAGAATGCTGTATATAAGAGCCCAGTGGTGGTGGCCGCAGCTTATAGTCACCAAATCTGTTGACGGGTTCCCTTTAACTCCTGACTGTTGCAAGTTATTTAGGTGCACCTAAGGATATCCGCAAGATATAACAGATATAGAGTAAACATGGTTGAGTTGCTGTACTATTTGAAGGGAAAAACGAATGTTAAACAATGTAACTGTTAAACTGCTAAATCTACTATTTGTTCTTATGTTATGTTATTTGTATTTTGCTTTGGAAAATCAATCTATATATATAATTGCCTTATTCTGTCTGTCTGTCTGTCTGTCTTGCTCCAAAATTAAGTCATTACAGTGACAACTGTCGCCACACCGCGTGCTCTAAAGAGCCTGCGACCAACGGCTCAGCTAAGGCTCCCTGCACACGTAACCAGGGTACACATCGGGTTACTAAGCAAAGCGCTTTGCTTAGTTACCCGATATTTACCCTGGCTACGTGTGCAGGGAGCCTAACTGAATAGCCCGAACTACGGGCCGACAGGACGACGCCTGACACTTCCCCGCTCGGATCCGCCCCCCCCGCACTCCGCATGTATACACTGAACACACACACAGACACCTGGATAGTTACCTGTCCCCAGCCATGCAGTCCCCGGCACTGACGCCCTCAGCGCCATGGCCCAGCTCGGCTCCACCCATCCCACACTCCGCCCCCGCACACATTAGGCTGCTTTCACACTTGCATTGTGAGTCATCTGTCACAGTGCGTTGTGCGACGCATGTGACAGATGTGTTGCAAATAGTGTGCTAATAAAGTAACGGATTCCTGTAAAAGAACGTTTTGCGTTTTTGTTTTTTTTTTGTTTTTTTTAATGTTTCGCCGGGAAAAGGAGATTTGCGGTCGGGAGGAGAGAGAGCGAGGTAACCTCAAATCCCCTGAGTGACTTCAGTGAGCCGTGCGATCAGCAGTGTCATCACTCAGGTGACCCGCGGCCACAGCTGCAGTTCTCCACCCGAAAGCTGTGGCCGCGGCTAACCTGAATGAGGGCACAGCTGATCGCGCAGCTCACTTCAGTTGCTGCGTGGAGCTGATAGAGAGCTGTCGTGTTCTACTGCCGCTCCTGTCAGCATCATGTAGCAGAGCTGAAAGCGTCGTGGGACCTCTGTGGATTACGTCGGACCTGGAGGGGTATTTGGGGGTTTAATAAAGTGGTGAAAGAGGGTTTTTTTGTGTTTTATTCAAAATAAAGGATTTTTTCGGGTGTATTTGTTTATTTTCTTTAACTTACAGGTTAATCATGGAAGGTATCTCGGGGAGACGCCTGCCATGATTAACCAAGGACTTAGTGGCAGGTATGGGCTGCTGTCATTAATTCATTATTACCTCGATTGCAACCGCACCAGGGCAATTCGGGATGAGCCGGGTAGAGTCCCAGGACTGTCGCAACTAATGGATGCGGCAATTCCAGGCAGTTGCTGGCTGATATTGTTAGGCTGGGGGGCTCCCCATAACGTGGGCTCTCCTCCCTGAGAATACCAGCCTTCAGCCGTGTGGCTTTATCTTGGCTGGTATAAAAATTGGGGGGACCGCACGTCGCTTTTTTTAATTATTTATTTATTTTACTGCATGATATAGACCCGCCCTCTGATAGCTGTGATTGGTTGCAGTGAGACAGCTATCACTCAGCGTCGGGGCGGGTCTGACTGCAACCAATCATAGGCGCCGGTGGGCGGGGGAAGCAGGGAATACGAGATTGAATAATGAGCGTCCGGCATTTTCAAAAGAGGAAGAGCCGCCGGAGCTTTGTGACAGCCGTACAGCGCCGCACCCGTGATCGGTGAGTATGAGGGAGGGGGGAGAGTGGAAAGAGAGACCAGGAGTGATTTTAAACGATTTAGATCGTTCTGCTGGACATGCTAAGCATGCTCAGTAGAAAGTGACAAAATTTGTCAGCAGATTCCGCCGCTTAGCGCATAGCGGTCGAATCCACCCCCATGGACAATCATTAGACACCTTGGCGGATTCCAACGGAATCTGTCAATGTGCGTTATTTTAACGACCCAAAAAAGGTACATGCAGCGTTCCCTCCACCCGACGCTGCGTCAAAATAACGACTCAGCGTTGGCCAGCGGATGCAACGCAGACACTTGCGTTACAGTGCGTCGTCAATACAAGTCTATGGAGAATAGCGCAGTGCGTTAACGGACTGCGCTATTCTCCATAGTGGCGGATTGCGCTGAATGCAAGTGTGAAAGCACCCTTACCCCGCAGGATGGGAGTGTGACGCCCTGGGCAAGCCAGGGGTCACAGGTCACAACATCACACGCACCCCACATTCCCTGCAGGAACACCAGGCTAACCTAAAATCCTTGTTGCCTTCCTCCAGGGGCTGATGTCCACACCAGGGGGTGGGCCAGGCGGTTGGCTCCGCCCACCGAGGAGTTCACAGTCCTGGAGGCGGGAAGAACCAGGCAGTTGAGCTCAGGCAGAGCTTGAGTGAGAACAGAGAACAGCTAGGGAAGTGAAGGAGTAAACAGTGAAGTGGTAAAGGAGGACAGTAAGAGTGGCGACAGAAAGTGACAGTTAAGAAAGCCTGAAGTTGGTCCGGGTGTGTGCCCCGGACTGTGACAGCAAGGTCAGCAGACGGCGGTGATAGTCTGCAGGGGGACTGCTTGGAGGTTGCTGGAAGGACCGCGGACGGGTGGTGACCCGGCGGTACCGGAGCACTATACGAAGAACAGTCAGCACCAGGGCAGGGGCCTTTCGGATCCCGGCAAAGCTAGGAGTCGCCATAATTTGCCAAATCCGTCAGTGAAGGGGACCTCTGTCTCCTAACAACCAAGTCCCGATTGAAGGCAACAGCCCGACCGTGAAGGGGAGACACCGCCACCGCCAGGGCACGCAGCAGTTTCCCAGGGCCAGCGCCTGCGGGCAAAGTAGGGCTCCTTCGGCCCAGATTGAAGCCGAGGAGTGGGTAACCGGTGGGAACTCATCGCTACCAAAAAGACTTTACATAGGTGCAGGGAAGAGACCGTCACCGCTAACTGCAGGGAACCGCAGCACCGTAACCGTCCGAGGGACCCGTCCAACCAGCCGTTTGTTTACCGAGAACTGTGTCGTGTTTACTGGCTGAGTGAGTACCTCCGTGCCGTGCGGCACAGCGCTGCCCCTGCGCCCCTGCACCCCCACAGGCCCCATACCCGCCTGTCCACCATACCAACCCCATCACTGGGCCCCGGGAGCACCAAGACCCCTACCCACGGAGGGGCAAATCAACAACTGGCTGCTCCGTACCATCACTCCCGGGCTCCCCAGAAAGAGCAGCGGTGGTGTCCACTTAATCACCACAACCGTGGGTGGCGTCACGGACAATAAACCATCCCAAATCCCAATCCCCTTTCACTCACGGGCGAGGAGCGCCGCTCGAGTCCCCGGGATCCGGCCCATCGCTCGAGCCACCGAGCAGCAGCAGGCCGCAGCAGCCGCGGCAGCCGGACCCGAGCAGAGGGAGAGCGCGGCGTCCCCTCCTCCGCCCGCGACAGGAGCACATGTCAGGATGGTGGCTGCACCACGATGGGGGCACATGTCAGGATCGTGGCTGCACCACGATGGGGGCACATGTCAGGATGGTGGCTGCACCACGATGGGGGCACATACCAGCATTGGGCCACATCACAGCATCAGCATATTTTTACTTAACTTTACGTTGTTCATGGCCTTCTTTCATTACAAGCCATGGACATCATTAAACATTAGACTCATATATTAAAACTGTTCCTTCTGTTGTTTGTCATTTTAAAACCAATAAACAATTATAAGAATACTAAATTAAACCTAACCCATCCAGTCCAATGGGTTTTGATCAAAAATATTGGATTGCATCAATGGATGATGAAAAATATTGTTTACTACCGGTAAGTACCCTATGTTTATTTATATGCACTATGCTTATATTTAGTTACGTCCATATTATTTTTATCTTGGGTTTTGTTTATCTTTTGGCCAGTGTGAACATGAGCTTATAAGTTGCACGTATACCAACTCATGATCTGGCTCATTTTTTTGGGATTTGGAGCATCCCACGGGGCCTTGGGAATACTCGTCACCGGGCCGGTAAAGGGTCAGGGGATGTTTCTTCAGTCAACCATATCAGAGCCAAAAACGGTTAGTCACAGAGCCATCGTAAAAGACTTTACTTATCTAAAAGTAACAGCCATATTTCCTCCATTGCAACCATCCTAAGTAATATCTCCAAGTTCCAAGTTTATACTTATTTACTTCATTTTCTTGCTTTCCTCTGTCTTCAGCTAATAGGAACTGAGACTAGCTATACAGCACAATACACCCAAATGAACATTGTCCCTCTCCTATCATTTATTGTATATATTTATGCATTTCCAAGAGGTGCAAGGGGAAAAGGAATCGAAATAGTGAAAGCAAATTGTAAAGAAGGAACAGGCTTAAATCTAAAGAGGATTGCCTGTAGGGTATAAGAGCATCTGTACCGCCCCGTGCTAGGCAGCCAAGCCGCTCGGATCCGGACGTTCAGTGGGTGGCTCGAGGGTCTCCGGACCCGGGGGTCTCGCGGTCACTTCAACTGAAAGGTGGGGTGTGGTTTGGGGACGTAGGTGTACGGCCGGAGCCGTGTTAAATTTGTGACGCCACCCACGGGATGTGCTGAAGGTGGACACAACCGCTGCAGTTACGGGGCACCCGGGGGAGATGTTTGGCAGCAAGTTGTTAACCCCTCCGTGGGCAGGGATGGAGGCCCCGGGACCCGTTCGGGGTGTTTGGCGGTGCAGGGAGATGGGCGACTGGAGGGTGCTGATGTACTCACTATTTGTAAACACACAAGCCTCTGGTAAACCAAGGTGATGGTGGTCGGTGCCCGCAGCTGGCTGCAGTCTGGTGCCCCACCTGGATGGTGGTCTCTGTCTTTCTCCTGCACCTGTGTAAGATGGTGGACTGCCTGTGCTTGCAACTTCAGGAGTCCGCTCCCGGCTTATTGTTTTCTAAGCAGCCCTTTGCCCGCAGACGCTGGCCCGTGGGATCTCTGAGCCGTGGCAGTGGCCTTTTATCCCCCTCGGTGGGCTGTTGCATTCAGTCGGGACTTTGGTTGGGACAGGACCTCTAGTCCTGGCCGCAATCAGTTAATTAGCTAGCCCCCAGTAACTTCTGGACCTAGCTTCAGGGTCTGAGCACCCCCCTTTGTGCTCCGGTTTCAGAGTCGGTTCCCCGGGTCGGTACCGGCGGGCTACAACCCTGTCCCGGTCCACCTCGGTTCCACCGAGCCGTCTTCCCGGCTCCTGCAAACGGAGACCACCGTCTGCCTCCTAGCCAAAGGTACCAGGGCTCCTACCCTGGCACCTGCTCAAATTGGTTTCTCTCCTCTGCTGGAGCCGCACACAGCTCCAGCCCACACACCTCTCCAACTTGAACTCTAGACTTGTTGTCTTTACTTTCCTGCCTCAGGCTGTCTGAGACTCCTCGGTGGGCGTCTTCCAACCGCCTGGTTCCGCCCCCTGGTGTCTCCATCAAGCCCTGAGGGGGTGACTAGGGTTTAAATGTTTGGCTGTATGTTATCTATGAGGGACAGGTGTAATGCGGGGCCCTATTTATGACTGCTGGCCCGGCCAGGGCGTCACACATCTATGTAACGCAAGGTTGGATTTTACCTTCTTTTGAGTTTCATGGTGTTCATAAATAGGAAAACATTAACCTCAATGATATTTGATTTTTGTGGGAAAGAAAAAATGCATTGCAAAAGCATGTGTGAATGACGCACCCCAGGGCTGTGGCCTTGAATCACAGGGACATGTCACGATTGCTGGCCGATGCCCAGTACTGTGACCCTGGGGGTCGTTTAAAAAAGGGGAATATAGAGGAAAAATAAAAATAATTAAGTTTTTTGTGACGTCACTTGCGGTATGCGGCCAGGTGAGGAAAGCCGCCGCTGCAAAGTCTCTCACTGCTGGGGCTGGTGGTATTAAGCAGCTTGGATGTTACGGCCCTTTGCAAGTAGAGCTGGGCCCCAGGGGAGGATAATGGTGGTTGTAGTATGGTGGAAGTTGGTGAAAGAGGTATAGAAAGAATTCAGACAACACAGGGGCTGTGGTTTAACTTGTTCTTTACTCACTGGTTCTGTGGAGCTGGAACCCGGCTGGTGCTGGTCTCTACCAACCTGGGCCTCAGGTAATCCGGTATTCCTTTTGTCCCAGTGCCGGTGTGGTGACCTGGTGAGCTTTACTTCCATGCACCCTTCTGTAGTTGGTGGGTCCCCGAGGCCTGGAACGTTTTGGGGTCCCCTCCTGTTGTCACAGTCCTGGCCTGTATAGCAGGCAGCTTGAACCTCTCTTGGTTTGGACCTCTGTCCAAGTCCCTGGGCTCCCTCTTTGCTGCTGTGCCCCGGACGCTAACGTTGGTGAGGAACCCTGATGATTCCCTCACCAGGCAGATTTATCAGGTGAGCTTGAATCATCTTCCTGAAATAGGGCTCTGCACCCCGCCGTTGCTTGGTCCCGTGAGTACTCACTCCGTACTCTCCCAGCGATCATACTCCTTTAGCTCAACAGACCACTTCACACTTTCTGACTTCTTGGCTGACTGTCCGACTGACTTTCCTGACTCCTTCTGTCAAGATGTCCGTCTACTGTCGTCTGCACTAACTAGCCCCTACCCCTCCTGAGTTTCTGACTAGCGGATTGGATAAGTCCCAGTCAATAGGTGGCCATCCATAGGATCCATCCCTAGCCTGCCACCCAGTCTGGAGGGAAAAAACGGTAGACTTGTGTGTGTTTGATTGGTATTTACCGGCACTGGTCTTCCAGGAACCCGAGGTTAGCACTGTACCTGTTACTGGGTGCAATACCCTGTGGCACCTGACGACTCAGGGGCGCCACATGAACATAGCCTTAGTCTTCTTGCCCATAGATACTAACTTTTTCTAGTCTAGGTCTGATTATTCATAATAAGAATTAGATCACACCAGTGCACCAACACGTTTTGGAATCATGAGACTATTCGCCTGGAAAAACCTAACGTGACTAAAATGACAATATCAAGCTCCTAATCTGGGTTGGAAAGTTATTGATTGTTATGACCAAATCATTTCATCTGATATCAATACAATGAAAATTCACAAGAAAATCTATTTGAAATTTTGTTGTTAAAAAGGTGAAGATTCCTGGAACACGTTAAACTTAAATATAACTCGTGGAGCAAGTTACCCCTGTCGGTAGTTGGCAGAATCAACTTAATCAAAATGATATTACTTCCAAAGCTTAGTTATACACTACAACATAGTGCAGTATCAGTTACCAAGTACTTCTTCTCTACGCTGAACTCGCTTACTACTTCTTTCATATGGGGGAGATCCAGACCCAAACTCCGGTTATCCATTTTACAGAGATCCAAGAGACTGGGAGGGATGGCTCTGCCGGAGTTCTTCCTATACTATCTGGCGGGGCAGCTTAAAGCACTAGTGGCCTGGATGCCTGGTTGTCAACTGCCGAACTCCGAGAGTCACTTGGCACACGCGGCCGGGACTGACTGTTTGGTGGGTTTTTTTGGAATCAGATGGACTGAGAATATCACGGCAACTACCCCTCCTCAAGCTGGCAAGATTGGTCTGGCGACAAGCTAAGAGAGTAGCACATTTTGAGGGAGTGGTGGCGGAGCTCCCACTATGGGGGAATAGCTACTTCCATACTCTGAGAGATCACCCCTCAGCACAATTTTGGGTCACTCACAATGTCATTACACTGGGTGATCTATATGCTCCGGGAACCACAACGTTCAAATCCTTTGACCAGATCCAAACTGAATATAATATCCCAAGGTCGCAATTTTTTAGATACCTGCACATTCGCACAGCGATTCAGTCCCATATGCAGAAAATTGGAACGGGGAAACTGATATCAACACTCCCGATGATAGGTATCCTAAAATCACAGGGACCTCGGGGTTTAATCTCAGCCATATATACTTACCTGTTGTCGGTGGGGGTGGAGTCGGACCCCTTGCCAGCCCAGGATAGATGGAGATCTCTAATTCCCTCTCTACAGGGAGAGGAATGGGAAGAGATATTGGAATCTCCGACTGCGGTATCCCCTTCGGTTAATAATAAGTTGATTCAATGTTACATTGTTCACCAGGCATACCTTACTCCAACTCGATTATTTAGTATGGGCCGTTCTAGCACATCGGAGTGTCCGAGGTGTCATCTCTCAGGGGCAAATTTCATACATATGATCTGGAGCTGTCCTAATATATCCTCTTATTGGAGGGGAGTGAGATCCCTGCTATCATTGATTGTGTCAATTCCTGTTTCATGCGACCCATTGACATGCCTATTTGGGGTAATGGAGGAAGAGTCCTGGGATCATTATATGATAACATTCCTCAGAGGGGCATTATTTTTGGCTAGAAAAGTAATAGCCTTGCGGTGGATGGGGGATTCGAGTCCAACTGTGCGGTCCTGGGTTAAATTAGTCAATGCAACTATAGTCTATGAGCGGGTGGTATACTACAACAGGGGGTGCCCGGAAAAATTTAACAAAATATGGGGTCTATGGAACTCTTCTCCAGATACACTTAAAGAGGCTTAGAGGAATCTATGCGAATAGAGGTGGTTCCCGTTAGATGTTAGGAGATGGAAGCTATCCTACGGTATCTTGCGGTAAAGTGATGCAATGTAGCTGTTGTTGTTCTTTCTTTTTCACCTTTTTATTCCCTTTTCTACCCTGTTTCTTAAAATATGGTCATGCTGATCTTTAGAGCTGTTCTTATGCTTAATATAAAACTGGATATATATGCAAATGATAAGAAGAATGGATAATACTATTTTATCTTGAGTACAACAGATACTATGGACTCTAATATGATTCTTCAGTGTTGTGAACGTATAGCACTATCCGTGTACTGAGCTATTTCTCACATTGTAAATGTCAGCTATACCATGTTTGAAACTGTTAATAAAACGAAGTTAAAAAAGGTGAAGATTCAGGCATTGCATTGCAAAGGTTAAAATCTGCAACATCAGTAGAAAATATCACGCTACAGATTCATGGACAATTTACGATGCAGATTTTTGTTTGTAGCGTGTGAATGAGATTAAGGGCTCGCTCACATCTGTGTATAAATACGCCAAGTGCAATCCGATAAGTAATCGGATTGCACTCACACCAATGTTAAACAATAAGGCAGTGCTGATCTGCCATTTTTTTTTACTCCGCTGTTTTTGGCCAAAGGAAAAATTGTAGCCTGCGGTGTATGTTCGTGTAAATGTTCGAGACTCACCAATGCAAGTGTATGGGGGGGGGTAAATGGACGGCACGTGGACCATTCGTATACCGCCCGTTTTTTTACAGATATATTACCATTCTATAGCATAGAACACTGTAAACAGTCCTGAAAGTGATTGTAGAATAGAACAGTATTTACCCGAAATTAAGCCCTAGCCTGATTTTACAGGATTTTTGGAGTACGCTTGAAATATAAGTCCTACTCCAAAAGTAAGCCCTAGTTACAGTCAGGGCCGGTGTTAGGGGGAGTCAAACTGTGCAATTTCTCAGGGCCCACTCTCTTAGGGACACCAGCAGTTATATTCCAAGGTTAAAGGGGTATTTCCATTTTAAAGATCCCATTACGTAATAGGTGTAATAACAATATTAGCAAATACTTCCAATTAGAAATGTAGTTTAGTTCTCCTGATTCACTATTTCACTTACCTCATGTTCAGGGCATTACAGGACCTTAGATATCCATGGCTATGACCATGAGTAATTAACTGTGATTATATGTGTGGTCGTAACCATGGATACCCAAGGTCCTGCAATGCCCTGAACATGAACGAAGTGACATAGTGAATCAGAAGAACTATACTACATTTCTAATTGGAAATATTTGCGATTATTATTATTACACCTACTACACAGTAGGATAGGATCTTGAAGATGAGAATACCCCTTTAAGATTGTTTAAGAACCTCTGATGACTTTACAGTCATGTGACATGATGTAATCAAAAGGTCTCTTAATAACAGGAGTATAAAATAACTGAACAGGAGACAAGCTGGTATGCAGGACTGGCATTAGGGGGAAGGGAGAGCAAACTGGGCAATTTTACAGAGCCCCCATTCTCTAGAGGCCCCAACATTTATATCTTGATGATAAGACTGCTTAAGGACCTTTTGTGACATCATGTCATGTGACTTGGGTGTGTGTGTGTGTGTGTGTGTGTGTGTGTGTGTGTAGATAGATTGATAGATAAATACACTGTGTGCAGAATTATTAGGCAAATGAGTATTTTGATCACATGATACTTTTTATACATGTCGTCCTACTCCAAGCTGTATAGGCTGAGATCCAACTACCAATGAAGTAAATCCGGTGATGTGCATCTCTGTAATGAGGAGGGGTGCGGTGTAATGACATCAACACCCTATATAAGGTGTGCTTAACTATTAGGCAACTTCCTTTCCTTTGGCAAAATGGGTCAGAAGAGAGATTTGACGGGCTCTGAAAAGTCCAAAATTGTGAGACGTCTTGCAGAGGGATGCAGCAGGCTTGAAATTGCCAAACTTTTGAAGCGTGGTCACCGAATAATCAAGCGTTTCATGGCAAATAGCCAACAGGGTCGCAAGAAGCATGTTGGGCAAAAAAGGCACAAAATAACTGCCCATGAATTGAGGAAAATCAAGCGTGAAGCTGCCAAGATGCCATTTGCCACCGGTTTGGCCATATTTCAGAGTTGCAACGTTACTGGAGTATCAAAAAGCACAAGGTGTGCCATACTCAGGGACATGGCCAAGGTAAGGAAGGCTGAAAAACCACCACCTCTGAACAAGAAACATAAGATAAAACATCAAGACTGGGCCAAGAAATATCTTAAGACTGATTTTTCAAAGGTTTTATGGACTGATGAAATGAGAGTGACTCTTGATGGGCCAGATGGATGGGCCAGAGGCTGGATCAGTAAAGGGCAGAGAGTTCTACTCCGACTCAGACGCCACCAAGGTGGAGGTGGGGACTGGTATGGGCTGGGATCATTAAAGATGAACTTGTGGGACCTTTTCGGGTTGAGGATGGAGTGAAGCTCAACTCCCAGACCTACTGCCAGTTTCTGGAAGACGACTTCTTCAAACAGTGGTACAGGAAGAAGTCGGTATCGTTCAAGAAAAACATGATTTTCATGCAGGACATTGCTCCATCACATGCATCCAACTACTCCACAGCGTGGCCGGCCAGTAAAGGTCTAAAAGATGAAAAAATAATGACATGGCCCCCTTGTTCACCTGATCTGAACCCCATAGAGAACCTGTGGTCCCTCATAAAATGTGAGATCTACAGGGAGGGAAAATAGTCCACCTCTGGGAACAGTGTCTGGAGACTGTGGTGGCTGCTGCACGCAATGTTGAACGTAAACAGATCAAGCAACTGATAATCTATGGATGGTAGGCTGCTGAGTGTCATTATAAAGAAAGGTGGCTATATTGGTCACTAATTTTTTGGGGTTTTGTTTTTGCATGTCAGAAATGTTTATTTCTAACTTTTGTGCAGTTATATTGGTTTACCTGGTGAAAATAAACAAGTGAGATGGGAATATATTTGTTTTTTATTAAGTTGCCTAATAATTCTGCACAGTAATAGTTGCCTGCACAAACAGATAGCCTCCTAAGATAGCCAAATCTAAAAAAAAACCCACTCCAACTTCCAAAAATATTAAGCTTTGATATTTATGAGTCTTTTGGGTTAATTGAGAACATAGTTGTTGATCAATAATGAAATAAATCCTCTAAAATACAACTTGCCTAATAATTCTGCACACGGTGTAGATGATGGATAGATGAGATATATAGCTGTATAGAAAATAGATAGATACCGTGTTTTTCCAAAAATAAGCTCTACCCCAAGAAAAGCCCTAGCAGGAATTTTCAGTATTTTTGGTATAAGGTTTAATATATAAGCCCTAACCTTAAAATAATAATAATAGTTGCGGTTCAATAACGAAGTGTCCATGCAGCTAAAAAAAAGTTCAAGAATATGCAGGACACTTCATTATAGACAGCGGACACCCACAAAAGAGAAAAGAAAGAAGACAAAAGACCCAGCGATCATACTCAACAGACACCGAATGGGAGGACCTGCAATGAAACACAATAAGGACCTGCGGTGGAACGCACACCCACACACATCAGATCGCACACCGCACACCATCAGATAGCACACACAATCAGATAGCACACACACAATTGTGACGCCTTGGCACCGCCAGGTGGTCACACAGTGTAGACCCCTGCACAACACCTTCCCTCACAGGATTAAACCTTGCCAACCAAATCCTAGTCATCCCCCCAGGGTAGGGAAGGCACACCAGTGGGCGGGACCAGGCGGATAGAGAACGCCCACCTAGGGGTCTAGAGAACCCGGGGCGGGAAAAAACAGTTAGTTGAGTGTGTAGTTGAGTTCAAGTGGAGTGGCGGAGTTGAGAGGAGCAGGAGAAAGTCTGAAGCTCAAGTACAGAGAGCAGTGGTGTCGGGGTTGGAGCACCGACGTATTGGCTAGGTGGCAGGCGGTGGTCCATATCTGACAGGAGACGGGAAGACGGCAGTCGGAGATCCGAGGTGGACCGGGGCAAGGTTGGAGCCCGCCGGTACCGACACCAGAGAACAGACCCGGAAACCGTGCACAGAGGAGGTACTTGGACCCTGAAGCCAGGACTGGAACCAACGGCCTAGCTAATAAACCAATTAAGGGCAAGATTATAGGTCCTGTCCCAACCAAAGTCCCAAAAGCAGACAAACACCCACAGAGAGGGATAGGGCATCCGCCAGGGCCCAGGAGATCCCACAGGTCAGCGTCAGCGAACAAGGCTCCCAACCGAAGTACCGGGCACGTACTCCTGTGTTCCATACCAGGAAGTCCACCATACAAAACACAGAGCAGAGGAAAGTGACACAGACCATCACCCCGGGTGAGGGACCAGAATACACCCGGCCGCGGAAGCCAGCCACCAGCACCTTGGTTAACCATTGGACTTGTCTGATTTCTTTAATCGTGAGTAAACTGAGAATCTTTGGTCTGACCAGGCGCGCCGGCCCCTGCCATCACCGTCCCCTGCACCGAGTCACCATCCCTACCCACAGAGGGGTTAACAACCAGCTGCCATCCCACCGCCCCCGTGTGCCCCCATAACAGCAACGGTGGTGCCACACTTCACTACACACCATGGGTGGCGTCACAGACTGACTACGGCAAATCCCGTACAAATACGTCCCTTTCATTTGAAGTGTCGGCGCGACCCCTGGATCTGGAGAATCCCTCGAGTCACACTGCAAATCCGGATCCGAGCAGCCCGGCTGCTACTGACATGGGGGCGGCACACGATCACACATCAGATCTAATACACAATCACAAATCAGATCGCACACACTCACCACAACTGGTGATACAGATTGCTTTTGGTAGGCAAGGGAACCTGGGGACGCAGTGCAGTGCAGCGTGAGGACCTGCGGTGGAACGCATCGATGCATCCCACTGAAGGTCCTCGCGCTCCACTGCACTGCGTCCCATCTTCCCATTCCGGCCAGAAGCAATCAGTATTGACAGATGTGATGAGTGTGTTTGATCTGATGTGTTTGTGTGTACGAGTGTGTGTGTCTGTGTGCGATCTGATGTATGTGTCGGCTAGAAGCAGGGGAGGACCGTGTGGAGCATACCTACTGGGAGCGCCCATCAAAGATCATAGGAGAACCTGACAGCCACGCAGACGTCCGGGGTCTGGTAAGTATGATTCTCTTGCGAAGAGGGGTCTGCTTTTTAGGGGGATAAAATTACCCCAACCATGTTTCCCCAAAAATAAGCCCTATCCGAAAATAAGCCCTTGCGCTTTTCTCAGTGCAAAAAAAGTATAAGCTAGATAGATAGATAGATAGATAGATAGAGGGATAGATAGATAGATAGATAGATAGATAAATAAATAGATAGATACAGTGCTGGCCAAAAGTATTGGCACCCCTGCAATTCTGTCAGATAATACTCAGTTTCTTCCTGAAAATGCTTGCAATCACAAATTCTTTGGTATTATTATCTTCATTTAATTTGTCTTCAATGAAAAAAAAATAAAAAATTGTCAAAGTCAAATTGGATATAATTCCACATCAAACATAAAAAAGGCGTGGACAAAAGTATTGGCACTGTTTGAAAAATCATGTGATGCTTCTCTAATTTGTGTAATTAGCAGCCCCTGTAACTTACCTGTGGCACCTAACAGGTGTTGGCAAGAACTAAATCACAGTTGCAGCCAGTTGACATGGATTAAACTTGACTCCACCTCTGTCCTGTGTCCTTGTGTGCACCACATTGAGCATGGAGAAAAGAAAGAAGACCAAAGAACTGTCTGAGGATTTGAGAATCCAAATTGTGAGGAAGCATGAGCAATCTCAAGGCTACAAGTCCATCTCCAAAGACCTGAAAGTTCCTGTGTCTACGGTGCGCAGTGTCATCAAGAAGTGTAAAGCCCATGGCACTGTGGCTAACCTCCCTAGATGTGGAAGGAAAAGAAAAATTGACGAGAGATTTCAACGTAAGATTGTGCGGATGGTGGATAAAGAACCTCGACTAACATCCAAACAAGTTCAAGCTGCCCTGCAGTCCGAGGGTACAACAGTGTCAACCCCTACTATCCGTCACCGTCTGAATGAAAAGGGACTGTATGGTAGGATACCCAGAAAGACCCCATTTCTTATCCCGAGACATAAAAAAGCCAGGCTGGAGTTTGCCAAAACTTACCTGAGAAAGCCTAAAATGTTTTGGAAGAATGTTCTCTGGTCAGATGAGACAAAAGTAGAGCTTTTTGGGAAAAGCCATCAACATAGAGTTTAGAGGGGAAAAAAAGAGGCATTCAAAGAAAAGAACACGGTCCCTACAGTCAAACATTGCGGAGGTTTCCTGATTTTTTGGGGTTGCTTTGCTGCCTCTGGCACTAGACTGCTTGACCGTGTGCATGGCATTATGAAGTCTGAAGACTACCAACAAATTTTGCAGCATAATGTAGGGCCCAGTGTGAGAAAGCTGGGTCTTCCTCAGAGGTCATGGGTCTTCCAGCAGGACAATGACCCAAAACACACTTCAAAAAGCACTAGAAAATGGTTTGATAGAAAGCACTGGAGACTACTAAAGTGGCCAGCAATGAGTACAGACCTGAACCCCATAGAACACCTGTGGAGAGATCTCAGGATGGCAGTTTGGAGAAGGCCCCCTTCAAATCTCAGGGACCTGGAGCAGTTTGCCAAAGAAGAATGATCTAAAATTCCTGCAGAGCATTGTAAGAAACTCATTGATGGTTACCGGAAGCGGTTGTTTGCAGTTACTTTGGCTAAAGGTTGTGCAACAAAGTATTAGGCTAAGGGTGCCAATACTTTTGTCTGGCCCATTTTTGCAGTTTTCTGTGAAATGATCAATGATTCGATTTTTGTTTCATTCTCTTTTGTGTTTTTTCATTGCAAGCAAAATAAATGAAGATAATAATACCAAAGAATTTGTGATTGCAATCATTTTCAAGAAGAAACTGAGTATTATCTGACAGAATTGCAGGGGTGCCAATACTTTTGGCCAGCACTGTAGATAGATAGATAGATAGATAGATAGATAGATAGATAGATAGATAGATATACACACACGTGTTACATACAGGGTTTGAAGAGCAATGTTGATGTTCCAGAATGTGATATGACTATATTTGAATAATGTTTACTTTAGTGTTTAAGAATAAATGTGGATTGTTGTTCATGAAAATGATACAAGACATCACCTGAACATTAGATCTAGCCCATCTTTTGGACAAAAAAAAAATAATATAAAGCCTGCTTTACACCTTACAATTCTGCATACGATATCGTATGCGATGTGACCCGCCCCCATCGTATGTGCGGCACGTTCAATTTGTTGACCGTGGCGCACAATCGATTAAAAGCTGTCACACGTACTTACCCTTTCATACGACCTCACTGTGGGCGGCGAACATCCCTGGAGTGGGAGGGACGTTCGGCGTCACATCGATATCACGCTGCAGCCGGCCAATAGAAGCGGAGGGGCGGAGATGAGCGGGATGTAAACATCCCGCTCACCTCCTTCCTTCCGCATTGCCGGTGGGAGCTGCGGGATGCAGGTAAGATCTGTTCATCATTCCCGGGGTGTCACACAGTGCGATGTGTGGTACCTCGGGAACATTGAACAACCCGACGTGCAATTTTTAGGAAATGAACGACGTGCATGCGCCGAACGGTTTTACGTTCAATCGCAGTCGTACGTAGCTGTCACACGCTACAACACCACTAACGATGCCGGATGTGTGTCACTTACGACGTGACCCCACCGACACATCGTTAGATATGTTGTAGCGTGTAAAGCGGCCTTAAGACCCTGTCTTAGTTTCAGGGAAACACGGAGGTTGCTGAGAAAACCACGCACTGCATATGGATGCTAAGCAAGAAAACAAATTGCACACTCGCATAACACTGTGATGACATATGGAATACCAAATGGATTTCACACGTCCATCTTTTCTGAATGAAAATGAGACTGATTTTTCATATGCAGATGTGAGCAAACCCTTAAAATAAACATTATTCATCATGGATTTTCTGCATAGAAATCTGCAGCAGAAAATTTGGTAAGTATTTGACTCATGATAACGTACGCCTATACAGGGATTTAACAAGTAACTAGAAGGCTCCACATCAAAACTTGAGATGATACTATAAAAAGCCTTGATTATTTAGTTGTTTTTCCACACAGTCCTAGTGTGTTTCCCTTTTTGCTTAAAACCCTCATTCACATTAGACCAATTGTGGCCAAATCTGCCAATACCGATGGGTTTGGCTGATACTCTATGGTGTATGGGGTCGCTGGCCAACTGCTCGTCCTTGGAAATGTCGATTTGGCCATGTCCTTATATATATATATATATATATATATATATATATATATATATATGAGTCCAACTGCAACCAAAGCTGTCAATACCAATGGGTTTGGCCGATACTCTATTGTGTATGAAGGCACTGGCCAACTGTTCATCCTAGGAGATGTCGATTGGGCATGTCAATTATGAACTGCCGATCACTTTATTCTCTGTGAGATAAACCATCAGATATTTCTATCATCGACATTCTCATAGAGAACAGAGGAGCGCTCGGCGGAGCGAGCGCTCTTGTACACGGGAGAGACAACCAAGATGGCTGCCAGCAGAACAATGGGCTTAAGCATCGTTTGTCCCAAAGCTATCTAATGTGCATGGTCGGCTTTAGTCTCCTAGTGATCACATTTCCCCCTGTAAACTTGCATCATCAAAAGTTATCACTAACTACTCTCTCAGAGATGAAGTCTACTCCTGAGATGCTGGACCATTTTGAAGCTGCTACACCTGCCAGCCAAGTAACTGTGCCCATTGTATACCAATGGCAGCCATGATAAAACGGCAACTTGTATTCTTGTATTGTGTGTATTCATATTGGCATATGTGGCGCCCCTGCGGCTTCAGGCACCATAGGGTACTGCACCTCACCCGAGGTGCAGTATTCATCTCGGATACGGAGGGAGGTCATCACCGGTAGACCACAAAAACACATCCAACACAAAACATGGGAGCTCCGTCACTGGGACTGGGTTTGGGTAAGTGCCAGGGGTGGCCATCATTAGGTATGGGACCTCTTGCCCACTAGTTCAGCAACTTGGGAGGTGGGGCACCTACAGGGGAAGTTAGGAGCCATCTCACACACAACTCAGCACCAGATGAGGGTCTGCGCCAGGTCGGACTCAGTACATCAATCAGAGGTGACAAGAACAGAAAGGGGCCTGTGGTCTGCAGCTGAAGGCTCGACCCGGGTTCTTAGGAAGAAGGGGGATCCCAGGGTCCACGGGGAGTGCAGCACGCACCCATGACCCGTCCCACGGCCCAGGAGCTGGGGTGGAGGAAAGACCACCAGAAAGGACACACAGAAGGAAACACCGGCCTTCACCTCCAAACTATCCGGGATTGGCTGGAGCCCATCACAGCGGAGCACGGCACCCCAAAAGCGGTGTCATCTCAGTGAGTAAGAAACTTTAAATGCAACCTCTGTGTCGTCCAATCACTGCCAGCGCTTCCATCATCGTGCCCCTACGCCATAGGCGACTACTACTCTTAACATCCTCCCTGAGGCCTGAGCTCTGCCTGTGGAGAGCTGTACCATCTGAGCTGTGTTATCATCTGCCCCAGAGAGAAGACCGCTCGCAGCAGCGGCTAATACTGGGCACACACCACAGGTGGCGTCACAAAGACATTCTCCAAATCCCCCCCTATTATTGACACCGCCGGGGTCACGGAAACGGGCCAGGCTGCTGTGACATTCCAAACCTACACTGGCCTGGTGACGAGTAACCCCCTCCAAGACTCCGTAGGCGCGTCACATACATGCAGACTTTTGGAAGTAGTCATGTCGTAGTAGACCCTGCTGTGTGATCGGAAAAGTACAAAGGGACAGAACCTGTTTTACAAGCTGCTCTACTTTCATATCCCCATTTATTGTCTCCTAAGTTTACCTTGATGATGGATTTCCAACTGAGGACAAAGCATCTTAACCGGGAAACCTACCAGAAGCACTTTACCGAAAAACTCAAGAGTCTGTTTCAGCACCCCATAGATTAGAGAACTATTCTCCCCTTTTTCTGTAATTCTCCTGTCCAATCTGGGAAAGTAAGAAAGTATGCATATGGATGTAATCGAGTCCACCTGGAATAGTGTCCAGGCACCAAAATAGGCAAGGGCTAGATATAACCAGTCTTCGTTAAAAATGTTCTAACATTTTGCTGTTGCAGGCTACACACTGCATCTTGAGTGCATCTTTTTATCCTGTGGTCACAGAGACATCTTGTGGCCCAAAAACCACATGAAAGAACACATGCGTTTTGCCGCATTTTTGTTAATGCATTTGTTATAGGAAAAACAAAATATGGTAGGATAAGATAATTGATAGATAGCTAGACTAGATAAAAAAAAATAGATAAAAAGAACATATAGGATAGAAAGAAAGAACAGAATAGCTCGATAGATAGAGGGATAGCTAGCTTTGCCAGCTGTTTTTTTAATTATTTTTTTGTAAAAAATGTACATGGATTCCCCCCATTTTTCATATCTAGCACAGGAACAGCAGCAGCTGTGTGATGTACCTTGGCTGGTTATGAAAAATAGAGTGGATCCCACACTTTTTTTTAATTATTTGATTTATTTAAAAAAAAAAAAAAAAATGATGTGGAGTCCCCAAAATTTTTCTAAAACCAGCCAAGTTACAACAGACAACTGGGGGCTGATGTTATTAGGGTGGGAAGGGCCATGGTTATTTGGCCCTTTCCAGCCTAACAATAGCAGCTCAAAGCCTCTTCAGAAACGGTGCAACCATTAGCTGCACCAATTTTGGCACTGGACCCAACTCTTCCTGTTGCCCTGGTGCGGTTGCAATCGGGGTAATAAGGAGTTGATGGCAGCCCACAGCTGCCACTAAGTCCTAAATTAGTAATGGGATGCATCTATGAAACCCCCCCAGATCACTAATCTGTAAATGAAAGTAAATAAACACAAACACCCAAAAAATCCTTTATTTGAATTAAAAGACAAAAGAGCACCCTCTTTCACCGCTTTATTAACCCCAAAAACACCCCTGCCAGTCCAATGTAATGCAACCACTATAGTATTTTTCTTATGAGTGCTGGTGTTCTCCTTCTATATTAAGTATCTTTTTACCCCACAAGCAAATATCTGCTGGTGGTTTTTGAGCCAGGTTTAACCCCTCATATATATTACTGGAAGAGACACACAGGCCTCATATATTACTGGTAGACACACAGAGCTCACATCCAGCCTATATTACTGGGAGAGATACACAGACCTCACATCCAGCCTATATTACTGAAAGACACACAGAGCTCACATCCAGCCTATATTACTGGGAGAGACACAGAGAGCTCACATCCAGCCTATATTACTGGGAGAGACACAGAGAGCTCACATCCAGCCTATACAGTTAGGTCCAGAAATATTTGGACAGTGACACAAGTTTTGTTATTTTAGCTGTTTACAAAAACATGTTCAGAAATACAATTCTATATATAATATGGGCTGAAAGTGCACACTCCCAGCTGCAATATGAGAGTTTCCACATCCAAATCGGAGAAAGGGTTTAGGAATCATAGCTCTGTAATGCATAGCCTCCTCTTTTTCAAGGGACCAAAAGTAATTGGACAAGGGACTCTAAGGGCTGCAATTAACTCTGAAGGTGTCTCCCTCGTTAACCTGTAATCAATGAAGTAGTTAAAAGGTCTGGGGTTGATTACAGGTGTGTGGTTTTGCATTTGGAAGCTGTTGCTGTGACCAGACAACATGCGGTCTAAGGAACTCTCAATTGAGGTGAAGCAGAAAATCCTGAGGCTGAAAAAAAAGAAAAAATCCATCAGAGAGATAGCAGACATGCTTGGAGTAGCAAAATCAACAGTCGGGTACATTCTGAGAAAAAAGGAATTGACTGGTGAGCTTGGGAACTCAAAAAGGCCTGGGCGTCCACGGATGACAACAGTGGTGGATGATCGCCGCATACTTTCTTTGGTGAAGAAGAACCCGTTGACAACATCAACTGAAGTCCAGAACACTCTCAGTGAAGTAGGTGTATCTGTCTCTAAGTCACCAGTAAAGAGAAGACTCCATGAAAGTAAATACAAAGGGTTGACATCTAGATGCAAACCATTCATCAATTCCAAAAATAGACAGGCCAGAGTTAAATTTGCTGAAAAACACCTCATGAAGCCAGCTCAGTTCTGGAAAAGTATTCTATGGACAGATGAGACCAAGATCAACCTGTACCAGAATGATGGGAAGAAAAAAGTTTGCAGAAGAAAGGGAACGGCACATGATCCAAGGCACACCACATCCTCTGTAAAACATGGTGGAGGCAACATGATGGCATGGGCATGCATGGCTTTCAATGGCACTGGGTCACTTGTGTTAATTGATGACATAACAGCAGACAAGAGTAGCCGGATGAATTCTGAAGTGTACCGGGATATACTTTCAGCCCAGATTCAGCCAAATGTCGCAAAGTTGATCGGACGGCGCTTCATAGTACAGATGGACAATGACCCCAAGCATACAGCCAAAGCTACCCAGGAGTTCATGAGTGCAAAAAAGTGGAACATTCTGCAATGGCCAAGTCAATCACCAGATCTTAACCCAATTGAGCATGCATTTCACTTGCTCAAATCCAGACTTAAGACGGAAAGACCCACAAACAAGCAAGACCTGAAGGCTGCGGCTGTAAAGGCCTGGCAAAGCATTAAGAAGGAGGAAACCCAGCGTTTGGTGATGTCCATGGGTTCCAGACTTAAGGCAGTGATTGCCTCCAAAGGATTCGCAACAAAATATTGAAAATAAAAATATTTTGTTTGGGTTTGGTTTATTTGTCCAATTACTTTTGACCTCCTAAAATGTGGAGTGTTTGTAAAGAAATGTGACAATTCCTACAATTTCTATCAGATATTTTTGTTCAAACCTTCAAATTAAATGTTACAATCTGCACTTGAATTCTGTTGTAGAGGTTTCATTTCAAATCCAATGTGGTGGCATGCAGAGCCCAACTCGCCAAAATTGTGTCACTGTCCAAATATTTCTGGACCTAACTGTATTACTGGGAGAGACACACAGAGCTCACATCCAGCCTATATTACTGGGAGAGACACAGAGAGCTCACATCCAGCCTATATTACTGGGAGAGACACACAGATCTCACATCCAGTCTATATTACTGGGAGAGACACACAGACCTCACATCCAGCCTATATTACTGGGAGAGACACACAGAGCTCACATCCAGCCTATATTACTGGGAGAGACACACAGAGCTCACATCCAGCCTATATTACTGGGAGAGACGCACAGATCTCACATCCAGCCTATATTACTGGGAGAGACACACAGACCTCACATCCAGCCTATATTACTGAGAGAGACACACAGAGCTCACATCCAGCCTATATTACTGGGAGAGACACACAGCTCACATCCAGCCTATATTACTGGGAGACACACAGACCTCACATCCAGCCTATATTACTGGGAGATACACACAGAGCTCACATCCAGCCTATATTACTGGGAGAGACGCACAGATCTCACATCCAGTCTATATTACTGGGAGAGACACACAGATCTCACATCCAGCCTATATTACTGGGAGAGACACACAGAGCTCACATCCAGCCTATATTACTGGGAGAGACGCACAGATCTCACATCCAGTCTATATTACTGGGAGAGACACACAGACCTCACATCCAGCCTATATTACTGGGAGAGACACACAGATCTCACATACAGCCTATATTACTGGGAGAGACGCACAGATCTCACATCCAGCCTATATTACTGGGAGAGACATATGGACGTCAAGTCCAGCCTATATTATTGGGAGAGATACGCACCAACCTGACATCCAGTCTGTATTTTGGAAAAGACACACACCTCATATCCAGCCTATTTTACAGGGAGGGACAATCCTACAAGAAAAATCTGAAAACTTAGATCAGTCTGCAAACTAATGAGTGGGTCTGAAAAGGAATAAGGGAATGAAGATTGAAAACTGATATTTAGTGTGCTTTTTAACTAAACGTAACTACTGAAATTAAAAAAAAAACACTTTTTTTTTTATGTGAAAAGTTTCCATAGCCTTTAAAGAACTTAAACTATAGTGCTCAAAAAAATAAGGGGAACACAAATACAAAATCCTTGTTTAAGTGTTCCCTTTATTTTTTATTCACACTAGTGTGATTTTATGTTCTGCATGTATAATGTTGATGCATACAATTAGGACATATTGTCCATTGTGTATTATGCAAACCTGCATACAAAATGATTTGTACATCACATTGGTGCCATGTTTACACACTCAAGTAGGAACTAAGCCTTTAAAAGGATTGTCAGATCTGAATAACCACTTCTTCAACTAAGGACCCATTAGCAACCAGCTGATCAGGTCCAGAAGTTAAAATCTGGTGGCGTCCTTTCTTTGGGACATGCCACGTGACTGCTGTGAGGTTCATCGTGAAAGGGGAACTGGCACTAAACTGTTAGTAACCATAATGGTGTGGTGGGGGGTGATTTTAAGTTGGGAAGGGGGTAATATTCCTACTTTTGTAGCTAGCCACTAACTATTCTGGGGTTAAATGGTGCCTAATCATATGGTTAACTACATGCAAACTATGTAAAAAAATCCACCATGTGGATGAATAGAGGAAGGTTTAGAGCATTTACCCTAGAGATATCCTTGGCACGGTGGCTCAGTGGTTAGCCATGAGGCCTATTTTTACTTTTGTAGCTAGGGACTGACTATTCTGGTGTTGAATGGTGCCTAATCATATGGGTAACTACATGCAAATTATGTAAAAATTCCACCCTGTGGATGAATAGAGGAAGGTTTAGAGCATTTACCCTAGAGATATCCTTGGCATGGTGGCTCAGTGGTTAGCACTGCAGTCTTGCAACACTGGAGTTCTGGGTTCAAATCCCCCAAGGACATCTGCAAGGAGTTTGTATGTTTTCTACGTGTTTGCATTGGTTTCCTCCCACATTACAAAGACATACAGATAGGGACCTTAGATTGTGAGCCCCAATGGGGACAGTGTTGTCAATGTATGTAAAGCGCTGTGGAATTAATAGAGCTGAAAAAATATTATTAATACAGAGGGTGCATATAATGGGGCCACTACCACCTGCAAACAGGTGAAATTGTACATTAGAATGAGCTATTGGCCTGTAAGGAGCCCATATATTGTTCTTGCACTGAGGCCCCTTTTTTATTTGTGTCAACTCCTACTTTAATAGCTATAGCAAAATGAAAACAAAATGTGAATATGTAAAGGGTTGAAATATTCAAGTTGTATTTTTGCAAAAATGGTAGATTGCACTGATCCACCCTCTATGCTCTGCAAGGTGCACATGTCCATTAATCCATCTCAAGAAAATTAAAGCCTGATTACATGCAAGACAGCTGGTGCTAAGACATTGATAAATATTTGCAAGCAAAGGCAAACCTAGTTTTCTGCAATCTTACAATGTATTATCCCGTCATTTCAAGATCCCTGCTTGCTGTCAGTAATTAAAGGCAGCTTTCTAGTTTGCATTGTCCTGACCATGTATTGTTCTCAAGGCTGAAGGCTTCTAACAATAGAGAGCTGTGATACCCTGTAAACCTTGTGTTTCCCTCAACTGACAGCAAGCAGTGATCTAATTGAAGCCTATGGCTAAGTTGCTTTATTTCTCCTTTATACCATCAGAATACAATGTAACATTTTTCTACCTGGTTCACAGCAGCATTGGTGGATTAAGTTCCCCTTTGTCGCGTTACCCTTTTCACAGTCGTTCCTCTCCCGTTATGTAATTCTTGGCCCATTCCGAAGGAAAATGTGATAGAAGGGATTCATCCTCCGTATCCAAAGCAGAACCTGTCAGTGAGCCATTGTCAGGATCCGGTGACGCACCCTGGTTCTGATGCTTGACATCTTTGCTGATCCAAACGAAAAAAGGAATCTGCTTCTTTTTGAGTGGTCACTTTGAAATGGATTATATGATGACTGCAAAGAGGATTACTGAGAGAGCCATCTGTAGGGCAGATAATTAACTAATAGGGTTACTGAGACCATTTCCTCCCTGTGTTCAAAGAGTGACTGCTGAATACTTACATGAGGGCTTCTGTTTTGTTAATCATTTATTATTATTCCAATATACACTGCTATCCATAATATGAGCAGCCCTGTGTGCTATGGAACTATACAAATGCATCAATCCTTATGCAGCTTATAATAATAGCATGATATTTAGTAAAATAGATACACAAATAGTTTGAATGCATATTACTTACATTGAGTTACATACACTATTATACTCCAGAGCTGCACTCACTATTCTGCTGGTGCAGTCACTGTGTACATACATTACATTACTGATCCTGCGTTATATCCTGTATTATACTCCAGAGCTGCACTCACTATTCTGCTGGTGCAGTCACTGTGTACATACAATACATTACTGATCCTGCGTTATATCCTGTATTATACTCCAGAGCTGCACTCACTATTCTGCTGGTGCAGTCACTGTGTACATACATTACATTACTGATCCTGAGTTGCATCCTGTATTATACTCCAGAGCTGCACTCACTATTCTGCTGGTGCAGTCACTGTGTACATACATTACATTACTGATCCTGAGTTGCATCCTGTATTATACTTCAGAGCTGCACTCACTATTTTGTTAGATGTAATTCAGGATTACTACAGGATAAGTGATGTAATGTATGTGCACAGTCACTCCACCAGAAGAATAGTGAGTGCAGCTCTGGAGTACAATACAGCATGTACCTATTGTATCCTCATCAACCCCTGGTAGATCGTGAGCCCTCGTGGGCAGAATCCTCTCTCCTCCTGTACCAGTCTGTGCCTTGTATTGTTCATGATTACTGTACTTGTCTATGTAACTCAGGATCAGTACAGGATCAGTAATGTAATGTATGTACACAGTGACTGCACCAGCAGAACAGTGAGTGCAGCTCTGGAGTATAATGCAGGATATTACTCAAGATCAGTACAGGATCAGTAATGTAATGTATGCACACAGTAAATGCACCAGCAGAATAGTGAGTGCAGCTCTGGAGTATAATACAGCATGTAACTCAGGATCATTACAGGACCAGTAATGTAATGTATGTACACAGTGACTGCACCAGCACAATAGTGAGTGCAGCTCTGGAGTATAATACAGGAGGTAACTCAGGATCAGTTTTGGATACAGAAGGTCAGGAGCATGACTCTGAGTTTTCAGTTTTTACCAAGAACTCCACTTTTTGTGAGTCACTGGTTACTGTAATGTTTCTTATGTATGTCTAGTTGCTATTAGTCTCTATGGTGAGAGATAACAGGGATAATTGATGTCACTTCTCTCAGGTTAGTAGTGATTTTGTGTAATCCTATAAATATGTTTTCTCTAACCATTGTGCCCTGAATGGTGCAGATTGATAGTTAGATGATGGACTTGTGACGGCTTGTTGTCCTGACTCAGCAGAGGAGACTTTGTTGTGTGTTCTGTCAGAAAAAGCATTGTGGAAACTGCAGGCTACTGAGAGAGCGTGCTCGCCGCTGCTCGATACTCGTTTGAGCATCGTCGTGCTCGGGTAAGTTCGTTACTTGATCGAATATCATGGGCGCTCAAACAAAAGCTTCAGTCCTCGCCCCATATGTTTTGCAGCTGTTAGCCAGTCAACATGCGGGGATTGTCTGCCATACAAGGTAGTGCCGTGGCCATGTTGGCTACTGGCATTACTGTGATTGGCCGGCCGCATTGCATCATCGAGTCTTATATGAGACCCGGGGTGCGATGATCGGCGCACTGTCCTGTGGAAGCAGTTCAGGGAGAATCAACCTAGGAGGGAGAGCTTAGATTATAGCAGCGTTATACATTTGCACCCTTTTGTGCCTTTCATGTGGGTGTTTTAATCCTTATTTAACTTATTAAATAAATACATAATTTTAAAAAACAGTGCGGGGTCCACTCTATTGTTCATGACCAGCGTAGGTAAACCAGACAGCTAAAAGCTGGTTTTATCAGTCTGGGAAGGGCCATGGTTATTTGGCCCTTTCCAGCCTAAAAATAGCAGACCGCAACCGCCCTAGAAGTGGCATATACATTGGAATAACAGTCTGAGTTACTCACGTCACCGTGCGTGAGAAATTCCCGGTCTGGCGCTGACCAGGAGGGATCTATGGAGCCTCGTTCTCTGGAGTATTGATTTGGGGGATGTCGTGCGACCAGTACACCATGGATTACATCAGAGATTTCTGGATTTTTTTAAATAAATTGGTAAACAAGGGATAGTGTGGGGAGTCTTCATTCAAATAAACTATTTTTTTCCTGTGTGTGGGGTTTTTTTTTTTCACTTTAAACTTACTGAGTTAGTAATGGGGATGATTGATAGACGCCTCTGCATTACTAACCCCTGGCTTAATGCCAGCTGACATTACACACATGATTTCAACCCCCAAAAATATTACCCAGATTGCCACTGAACGAGGGCAATGAGGATGAGGCGCACATCTAATAGATCCTGGGGCAGCTGCAGGCTGTTTGCTTTACCTTGGCTGGTTATCAAAAATAGGGGGCCCACCACGAGTTTTTTTTTTAATTATTATTTATTTATTTATTTAGTTCCCAGCAGTGACCTGGGAGTCAGAGACATGTTCAGGCTTCTTCCCCATGATGTTCCCATTACATTTAAGAGTGCGGTTTCCATCCATTTATAGTCACAGTTAGTTAGTTGCTAGTGGTCATAACCATGGATACCTAAGGTCCTGCAATGCCCTGAACATGAGGTAAGAGACATAGTGACTCAGAAGAACTATACTGTATTGCTAACTGGAGGTATTTGCTAATTTTTTTATTATTATTATTATTATTACTACACCTACTAAATATTGGGAAAGGATCTTGGAGATGACAATACCCTTTTAAGTTTTGATATGTAAAGGGAAACTATCAGACAATTCATGCTGCCGAACAATGGACAATGCTATGCTCGCGGGGCGAGCGCTATATTAGTGGGTCCACTAGACTGAAAGTACCGTTCACTTGCCTGGGGATGCAAACTGGACCAGCCACCGAGTCTTCATTACTGCAGCAGGTACACACGCTGGTAAGAAGAGGGCAGCCCCATGGGATCTGCGGTAGCCCGGCAGCTGGCTTCACGGACACAGCACAGTCTATGGTAGAAATGGCTCCAGCGGCAGGCAGAGTAGTGGACCCGTCTGGGATGGATGGATGGAAACAGCAGCAGGTCAGGAAACTGGCACAGCTCTGAAATATTCATAATGTGAGCAGCAGCACTTAGCACAATGACAGCAGCAGCACAAGGGACCTGAGAACTAGCAACATTACTAACCCATTGCCCAGGCACCTCCCATAGGGTAAAGGTGCCTTAAGTACCTGCATCCTTACAGCTAACCTGAGTGGCACTTCCAGGTTAGGGTATGTTGGTCTTTTAAGAAGAGGAAAAAAGCCGCACTCTCACCCTTCGGGCAGAACCAGGAAGCCTGTCATGTGTACAGAGGCTCTGGGAGGCAGCAGCATGGACTGGGGACGGAACAGCCACCGCAGGATGTCCAGGCAGGTGAAGAAATCAACATCCCTGCCGGGGAGGGGGCAGGACAGCGCGGGGACACCGGTATGGGAGTTATTACAGACAGCAGGAATTGGAGACTGACTGTCATCACAAACATGTCGTTTTATTCTGAACAGCTGCAGTGTTTTCAAGAAAAATATAAATGATAATGAGTCTAAAGGGTTCTTTACACGCAGTGACATCGCTAACAAGATGTCGTTAGGGTCATGAAATTCGTGACGCACATCCGGCCTCGTTAGCGACGTCGTTGCGTGAAACGCAGGAACGACTGTTAACGATCAAAATTACTTACCTAATCGTTGACTCGTCGTTCCTTTCCCGAATATCGTTGCTGTTGCAGGACGCAGGTTGGTCGTCGTTCCTGCGGCAGCACAAATCGCTATATGTGACACCGCAGGAACGAGGAACTACATTGTACCTGCGGCCGCTGGCAATGAGGAAGGAAGGAGGAGGGCGGGATGTTCCGCCCGCTCATCTCCGCCCCTCCGCTTCTATTGGGTGGCCGCTTAGTGACGCCGCACAAACCGCCCCCTTAGAAATGAGACGGTTCGCCGGCCACAGCGACGTCACTAGGCAGGTAAGTCCGTGTGAGGGGTGTAAGCGATGTTGTGCGCCACAGGCAGCGATTTGCTCGTGACGCACAACTGACGGGGGTGGGTGCTTTCACCAGCGACATTGCTAGCAATGTCGCTGTGTGTAAAGCTCGCTTTAGGACAAGATGACAAGACACAGAGGTATGTTCCCACAGCTTCTGCTCTGTGAACAGCGTCACATGTAGTCCCTGACACTCAGCGAGTTTTGAGCCAGACACTGTGTGACACTGAACATGAGATATATTATAACAAAAAGAAGCAGTTGCACACTGAAATGCTAAGATATATTAACAATGAATATACAGTAGGAATATGAACATGCATTACTGCTAAGAAAATACATATAGAAATTGTCATACTTATAGAAAAAAGGCCTTCTGATTGAGCACTCTTTCTCATCAGCCTTAATTGATTTTATTTCTTTATTAGCAGGCTCCCATCCACGCATAAATTGGAGGTTTTTAACCCAAAAGAGAGGCAGTAGAATAGCTAGCAATCCAACATTCAGAGTTTCTCCTTGACGTTGGATGTTGGGCTCACACAAAACTGGCCTTTTTTATATGCTAAGTATCTAAATTTTTGTGGGGGGGGGGGTTTAGCCGTAATGCATGTTCATATTCCTATATTCAATGTTAACATATCTTAGCATTTCAGAGTGCAACAGTCTCTTTTTGTTATGAAGTACAATATGTCATGAAAAAAAAACAATCTCACAATCACTGGACTCCATTGAAGTATTCCATTAAAATGGCCTGGTCAGGAAGGTGAAAACAGGCTTGGGTGTGAAGGGGTTAACTGCAGTGGTGATCGACTTGTGGGCCCCTCATTATTCAGGATGGCATCAGATGGGTGCTTCTTTTGGTGGGATGAGTTGCATTTTTGACAGTTTTATGCTCACAGTGGCTGTTGAGATGATGTTCTTGGAGTTGGTGGCAAAATGGGGTGGGCAAGGGATTCCAAAAGGCAGATGGCACCCTCAATTTGTGTTTGCATTTTGGTATGGACCTGTGTAAATTTGCAACTGGGGGTAATGTCAGAAGGTCACATATTGGGAACTGCTATGCTTTTGGAGCAGCAAGAACCTCATATCATAAAATAGTTATTTTTTTTGTTTGCAACCAAAGCTAATTTTTGGCCAATTTAATCCAAAATGACTGTTCTGTCTTTCTTCATATGGAGGATGGGTGTGGGGTGCAGTAGGTAATAAATGGCCAACCTTTACAATACTGGAGTCATGGTTTTATAAACCTTATAGCTTTAGGCTATGTGCACACGTTGCGTTTTTTTATGAGTTTACGGAGCCTTTTAAACTGCAGCGTAAACGCATGTGTTCTGTGTCCCCATCAAAGTCTATGATAATTTCGCAAACTCCATGCGCACGTTGCGTTTTAAAACGCAGCATTTTGCATGCCAAATTTTTTACAAAATCGATGCGTTCTAAAAAGCAACATGTTACTTCTTTTGTGCGTTTTTGATGCTTTTCCCTCTTTGTATATGGGAGAGCAAGCATCCAGAACACATGAATTCTGCATCCATTCTGCATTCAAAATACATCCAAAATGCAGCATTTTGGCTGCGTTTTGAAATGCACATGTAGCGCCCCTGAAGTTAACAGGGAGCTACAAGGTACTGCATCCCCACCGAGATGCAGGGCCTACCCCCTAGGGCCCCAGAAAACCAGTGGTGGTAACACACAAACACTCCATGTAATCCCTGTTTTTCCCCAATTATCCCCCATAGAATGGTACAAGGCTAGGGTCGAACCAATGGCCGCCTAGAGGTGGAGCCAGTCCAGTCCACTAGACAACCAGGTGGAAGGGGCAGACAGTGGACAGTCAGACAGTAGACGCAGAAAGAGTTTGACAGTGAAAGTGAGCAGACACACTGACTGGAGTGAACAGTGACCTGAGGGCCCAGGTGGTTAGCTGCAGGTGGAGTACGGTGGAGTACTCCCAGAACTACACCACCAACGGGGTACAGAATCCTAGGTCAGGCAAAAACTCCAGGCAGACCTGATAAAATCTGCACTGTGAGGGGACCATCAAGGACCTCACTGACCTTGAAGTTCGGCACACAGTAGCAAAGGGAGAATCGGGGACAGGACCAGAGGAACAGACCCCACAGAGTTCACGCTACCGTCATACAGACTGCTGAAGAAGACTACCAGGAGGGGACCCCCAGCCATTCTACGCCATGGGGACCCACCAACCAAAAACAGGTGCAGGGGAAAGAAGCCACCAGGTCACTACACCAGCACTGGGACTAAGGGGACCTGCGGTTGAGACCAGCCGGCCTCAGGTGACCAGTTACCACCAGAAAGTGAGTAAGGAACCAGTTGCACTGAAACCCTTGTGTGGCCTACCTTCTTCCGACACCCGTCACTACACCTACTCTCTGGGGCCTGGCCCTGCTTGCGGAGGGCTTAACATTCAGGCTGACACTAACACCAGCCCCAGTAGTGAACATTGTGTAGCGGCGGCTCCATCCCTATAGCCGAAACACCGCAAGTGGCGTCACGTATAAACTTCATTTAACAATCCCCTGTAAATATCCCCTTTTCAAAAAGCACCCATGGCACGGAACCGGGCAACGGCCACCACCGTGACATTCCCCAGTTATACACTGCCCGGGACAGAGTACCCCAGAACCCTGGGCGATACACACATGCAGTGACAAAACGCTGCAGAATATTTGTATATTTGTCACGGCAGAACGCAACATGCGCACATACCCTTATAGCCGATTAGTTTTGAACTATAGTGTCATGTAAAACTGTTGAAGGGTCTTTACCCCCCTCATTTCCACCATCAGCCACAGATCGTCATGACGATTATCTGATCGGCCTGGAAGCTTAAGGTATTTACGACATGGGTGATGGTATATCTACAGAAAACAAAATGCAGAGAAAGACAATCCTTTGTGCTATGGGCGGGAAAACTTCCAAAGCAGGTTTTAAGTGCTGTGTTAATGCTAGAAAAATGAAAAACATATTGCCAGAATCCCTGTGTCGTGCGGAACCCAGCGCACCGTCTCGCTTGACGGGGAGATTGCCGGTATAACGACAAATTGGTATTGGCCAGTAAAATCGTACTAGAGGCGTTGTGTTTGGTATCTATGTAAATGTAAAATCGAGATATAAAATATGACGCTAATATCTTTCACCTGTGTGACCCAGGGGCCAAGATATGTAAAAAGATAGAATTATGGAACTTTGTAACCATCTCAGCCCACAAAAGACTGTAAAATGATGTCACAGACAAGGGGGGCTAGCTTAAGGCATAAAAGAGACTCGCTCCAAGGGGGGGGGGGGTCAGTCAGTACTTGGAGGGCATCATGAAGGGTGATGCTGGCCGTTCTTCTACCATCTTCTTCTCTTGGAGTCCCTCCTTCCCTAAGTAGACACCACTTCTATGGCACAAGCTTAGTAAGTTTCACGTTTTATACCTTTTATTTTATGTAACTGTCTATACTGCAATTGTATTGTTCCCTTTTGTAAATTCTTGTATATTTTTTTTAAACACTGTCTATTTTCGGATTAAATATATAACAATGTAATAGTTTCTTTCCTCATGCTTTATATACGAATCCAATAAACCCGAAGGGCCTTATGCTATCTGAAACGGGTCCCCAGCTATCCCGAAAAGCTGGGTGGTAGCAGCGTAATTGTGATTGCATAGAATTATTAGCGTGCTATCATTAAGGGTACCGAGGTATATATATATTCCATTAGCGGGAATCGGTGATATATACATTTACCCTTGCTGTGAGACCTCCAATATTTGGCATTATTAGCTCAGCAGCCTCATCTTATGAATTGTCCTGCAGTACCAAAAGTGGCCTGCAGACAAGGGGGGCGCTAGAGAGTAGTCGTGTTTGTGACAAATCAGTGAACAGCTGCGGATTTCTTAGTGACTTCCCCGGTTGTTCAAGACATTAGCATGTTTGAACATTTGGCCTGGCAATCAATAACCTTAAGGCCCTGTCACACACATAGATAAATCTGCGGCAGATCTGTGGTTGCAGTGAAATTGTGGACAATCAGTGCCAGGTTTGTGGCTGTGTACAAATGGAATAATATGTCCATGATTTCACTGCAACCACAGATCTGCCAAAGATTTATCTGTGTGTGTGACAGGGCCTTTAGAGTTGTGCTGCTCGATGTTTCTATTCTCTATTTATTGCACAATCGGCACTTGTTCATTTGCATTTAAATGTTTCAATCGTGAGATTTTCATACAATTATTCATGTGATTGTTCATTTCTTCTCCCCTCAGAATTAGAATTAATTTGTCCAATTGTCACTCCTTGTATAATTTTCTCAGAACAAAATGACTGCTCAAACCAAGCACAAGCGCTAGGTGCACCCATGGTGTTGCAAAACTCTTCGCCTTACTATCTACTTGTTCTTAATTTATCTCTACTATTCACTGAAAAGAGATGAGGGAAAGGTACACTGAATAGTTTGCCAAGCCAATCATGTACTGATCCTCTGTGCTTGGTTTGAACAGTCATGTTCTGCTGAGAGACTCTCTTTAAGATGTGATCAATCAGAAGTAGACAGTACTGGCTTCTCAGTTACAGCAGTGAGAAGCCCCTTCGCTTTTTTTACACTAGATGGTACAATCAGTATTGATCATGATATTAGTAAATGAATGTTTATGAGATGCTAATGAGGGGTGTGACTAGTCGCAGGAGCATTAGTTCCCCTGACTAGTCTGCCCACTTATCATGTAATCACGCCCCTGTGGGAGTGATAGCATGCTATGCAATGCACAGCGTCACTGCATCTTTATAGAAGGCCGCGCATACCTCTCAGTATTCAGCACGTCAGACGCTGGGTGTAGCCTCACTGCGCATGATCAGAAGTCAACACACTTCCGGCCATGCTAACTACACCTCTTTATAACAAGGATGCATATATCTGGCTTTACAGTAGTGCGCTGATATTTTTAGGCTGGGAAAGGCCAAATAACTATGGCAATGAACATCGGCAAACTCATGAGTTCAACTGAGTTCACTGCCAGTTCTTGCAGAAAGTATTGTGAGAGCCCTCTCGCGAAACTGGATGTGAGAACGGCCAGGTATTGAACTGCGGTGAACTCATGAGTTTGCTGAAGTTCATTGCTGTGGGCTCTCACAATACTTGCCATGAGAACCGCCACAGCCACTGACCTGAGGTGAACTCATGACGTCACCGCTCGTCACTGCCCGCTATGGCTCACACACTGTATGACCCGCTGCTGTGACCTCGGCTGACTTCATGAGGTCATCTCAGTTTACAGTGATGATTCTCACACAGCACAGTGTGTGACCCTGCAGTGGCTGCTCACCCTGGCAATAAGGAACAATCTGTTTTTCATTGATTGTACAGTGAGTCTTGGACCCTCTTGTGGATTACGGCAGACCTTGGATTAGGGTTTTTGCAGGGGAATAAATTGGTGAATGAGGGTGTCTTTTTTCTTTATTCCTTGAATCATTTTCTCTTTTTATGTCTTTCAGATTCGCTTTTGGGGAATGTCGTGGGACATCGCTATGGTTTATGGCGGACTTATTATTTTTTTAAAATACATCTTTAATAAATTGGTGAATGAGAGCTGTAGTCTAGGGGTGTTTGTTCAATTTTTTATATTTTACACTTTTGGATTAGTAATGGGGGTGTCTGATAGACGCCCACCCATTACTAATACCAGCGCTTAATGCCAGCTGGCAATTCACAGCTGGCATCAACCCCATATATTACCCCGTTTGTTACAAAACTAGTAGATGTAGCACTTCTGGGGCAACTGCTGGCTGCTAGTTTTTGGCTGAGAAGGGCCAAATAACCATGGCCCTTCCAACCCTAATAATATCAGTCCCTAGTTGTCTGCTGTCCCTTGGCTGGTTTTGAAAAGAACTCTACGCCATTTTTCGCAATTATTTTTTCACTGTGTTCGGTACGTGTGAAAACAGACACAACACGGACCGGAAACATGGACAAGTGAAGGAGGCTTTAGATCTTGTTTCCACCTATCTAGCTATTTTTTTTCCCTCAGGTGTGGTAGTGCACACTGGAGGGACACGGACAGTGATGATTGAATAAATAAGCAGAACCCAAGTCCAACGGTCGGGTCAGTGTTCTGTAACCTCTATACGGGATCCTAGCAAACTGCATCCTAACTGCTGACATCTCCAGCTCCTCTTTTGATTAGTCGACCTGGTGCGATGTTGTGTTTGTGTCACACCACAGCGATGAATTAGTGCAAGGCCCGCTAATCAGGAAAAGCAGTGGATGTCAAGAGGAGGAGGTTAAGGCTTTGTGCACGCGTTACAGATTTGGTTGCAGACATTCTACATCTTCTGGCAGGAAAATCGCTGTGGCAAAAACGTGTGTTCTTGCTGCGACTTGAAGTTTTTTTTATGCTTTTTTTTTCCATTGCTTACAAGGCTGAATGCCCAAGATCAGTGTTCACAGCATTTTGGATGGTACACCACAGTGGATGGGATTTCTAGAAATACCATGCCCACCATGCTTGTTTTGCCAGCAGCATAAACTGACATGCGGTGTGGCTTCCCGAACCGCAGCATGTCAATGTATTGCAGCGGAACCGCGAGTGTGCTGTCGTGAGCAGGGACAGCTACAGTCTCCTGCAGAGAGCAACCACGGCCCCACAGGAGAGGAAATTCTTACAGCAATGGTAAAAACGCAGCCAAAATGCAGAAAAAAATTGACATGCTGCAGATTTTTTTTCTGCAACCAAATCTGCAAGGGAAAAATCCTGAACGTGTGCAAAACACTTCAGGATTCTCATAGACTTTGCAGTCATAAAGATTTACTTGTAGATTTCTGAAAATATGCAAGCAAAAACATGTGGAAAAAAAAATGTGACAAAAACGCAAAGTGTGCATACAGCCTAACAGGGCTTCTGTCCTAACCACTAGCCTGAGGTCTTGTGAATTGATCCACTAATTTCTAGAAATAGATGCAAGAACTGATCTTAAAGTTTGCTAGGAGATTGAAAATGCAACCTGGTGATGTGAACAATCTGGCTCCATGTTTTTGCAGTTGAAACTGGAGAAAAAGTTGGTTGACAACTGATGTAACTGATAAATGGAAGACTTAGCGGAGCTTTATTGTAACAATTTATCATTTTTCTGCTTGTAATATTTATTTTTGTATGCACAGTATGTAACAATGCAACATATTTATTTGCTAAAGACTGATTCAATTTCTTTGTTTTAATATTTTCCTTCATTTGGATTTTCATTTCCTCACTAAGGAAGTGCCAGGTTTATATATTTTAGTGGTGATACAATGAGGAGCGATTTAACAAAAGTTGCTAGAAGTCAAAACAATGTGGCTGTCTATGGAAAACAATAAAACATTGCAAGCTCCCAGCCTGCGCTGTCCTGCTCTTTTATTCATTTTTTTTTATTTTATTTAAAGGGAAACTGACAGCTGAAACATGCTGACCAATCCCAGGAGAAGCCACCGTGGACCCACTTGTCTGAAAGTGGAAATTTCCAAATATTAACTAAATTTGTCTGTAAACGGTATAAGAAAACTACTCACAGGGGAATAAACAATTGTTTTACCCACTGAACAGTGTGCATTCTTTTCTCCGAGCACTTGTTATCTAAGGGCCTAGAGTAGAGGTCTCAAACACACAGCTCGCATGCGGCCCCTGAGGCAGCTTCTTGCGGCCCACAAGCATGTAGATGACTTGACAGTCATGGACGGTATCGGGGGCTGCCGCCATCAGCGCTTTACTTCAGTTGATAGTATTGGTGGCACCACGCAGGGAAGCGCTCTACACACAGCTATAGCATTGGCAGCCGCTGGCCAATCACAGAGGCAAGTCGGAGAGACAAGGATGGTCAAATTACTACAGGATGGGGACAAGGATGAGCACATTACTATATAATGGTGAAAATGATGGGCACATTACTACAGGATGGGGACAAGTAGAGGCACATTACTACAGGATGGGTACAAGGATTAGCACATTACTACAGGATGGGGGACAAGGTTAGGGCACATTACGGTACTACAAGATGGGCACCAGAATGGGCACATTACTACAAGATGGGAACAAGGATGGACACATTACTAAAGAATGGGAACATTACTACAGGATGGGGACAAGGATGGGGGATAATTACTACAGGATGGGGACCAGGATGGGCACATTACTACAGGATGGGAACAAGAATGGGCACATTACTACAGGATGGGGACCAGGATGGGGGATAATTACTACAGGATGGGAACAAGGATAGGTACATTACTACAGGATGGCAACAAGGATGAACACATTACTACAGGAGGAGAACAACGATGGGCACATTACGGGGATAATTACTACAGGATGGGGACCAGGATGGGGGATAATTACTACAGGATGGGGACCAGGATAGGTACATTACTACAGGATGGGAACAAGGATGGACACATTACTACAGGATGGGGACCAGGATAGGGCATATTACTACAGGATGGCAACAAGGATGAACATATTACTACAGGATGAGAACAATGATGGGCACATTACTACAGGATAGGGACCAGGATGGGCACATTACTACAGGATGATAAGGATGTGCACATTACTACAAGATGGGGACCAGGATGTGCACATTACTATAAGATAGGGAACAGGATGGGCATATTACTACAGGATAGTTACAAGGATGGGCACATTACTAAAATATGGGGACCAGGATGGGCACAATCCTACATGATGGGCACATTACTACAGAATGGGGACCAGTATGGGTATATTACTACATGATGGGGAAAAGGATGGGGGCCAATACTACAAGATGTTGGCCAAAATTACTATATGGTGTTAATTGTAATATGACTGTACGTACAAGAAGGGAATAAAATGTAAAACAAAAAAAATAAAAAGCATGATTTTTTTTTTGACCATTAAAAATGCTTTTTTATATATAAACTAAATTTAAGTAAAAATGTGCACATATGTGTTTGCCACAACCAAAACGACTAAAGCTATAACACTGTACCATAACACATATGATAAATGCCATTATAAAAAATAGAGTGAAAAATGTTAAAAAAAAGTGACCCAAAAGGTATATTGAAAAAAAAACAACACATCACTAAAAATGTTCCATTGTACTGCAAAGAATGGCGCCCCCCAAATTCAATTTTTTTCTGTGTTCGTCCCATATACCCAGACAGGTTTGAGAACCCTTGCGTAGAGTCTCAATTTGGACCTTATGGCCTAAGCCACACGGCGAGAAAATCAGTGCGAGTGGAGTGCGATAAAACATCGCATTCCACTCGGACCAATTCTAGCCTGTGTGTCAGCACACATGAGTGATTATTTTCTCAGCCCTAATCGGACCGAGAAAACAATCGCAGCATGCTGCGATTGTAAGGCGAGACTGTTTTCTCTCGCACCCATTCAAGTGAATGGGGCAAGAAAAAAAAAAAATCGCACTGCACTCGCGGTACACCAGTGTATCGCGCGTGCAGAGTGAGAATCGCAATAGCCGGCTACAGAGGAGAGAGGGAGAGAAATCCTTCCCTCCCCTCCGCAGTTCCTGCCCGCCCCTCCTGAGAGCCGGTCCGCCCCCTGCAGCTGAGGTCTGCTCACACGGTTGGACCTCAGATGCAGGCACACTCGCATGACACTTGGCTCCTGCTGTGCTGCCAGTGTGAGCCGAGTGTCATGCGGGCATCGCAGTAGTGCCCCGTGTGGCCCCAGCCTATTAGTGATTCTGTAATCTGACTTTGAGTCAGAGTAAGGGCTCATGCGCACACAGTATAAATAATAAACAGAACCGAGGGATATTCATGTGTTAATATATTCTCGGCTCTACACAGTCAATACTATTTTATGGGTATACCTACTTTATGCTAAAAAAAATGCGGTTTGTTCCATTCTGGGTTATTTTATAGATAATTTATTTCAATTTGTTTCCACAAGAGACTTTGCTTCTGTAGAATACTGTGGAACATGGAGCTCACCACACTGCTGAATTTACAGGGAAGACCTGAATTTGTGTGGCTGTAAAAGACAAAAAAATTAACCAACAGCACTTATAACAAAACATGACATGAAGCCTCAGTCCACCAGGATCACCTTCTACAGCAAATTCAGAACATGAAAAGCTCAGGTTCATTTTCCTCTCCTCAAACTACAAGTGCATCTCAATAACTTAGAATATCATCAAAAAGTTAATTTATTTCAGTAATTCAATTCAAAAAGGGAAACACATATATTATATATAGTCATTACACACAGAGGGATCTATTCCTATATATTATATAGAGTCATTACACACAGAGGGATCTATTCCTATATATTATATAGTCATTACACACAGAGGGATCTATTCCTATATAATATATAGAGTCATTACACACAGAGGGATCTATTCCTATATATTATATATAGTCATTACACACAGAGGGATCTATTCCTATATATTATATAGTCATTACACACAGAAGGATCTATTCCTATATATTATATAGTCATTACACACAGAGGGATCTATTCCTATATATTATATAGTCATTACACACAGAGGGATCTATTCCTATATATTATATAGAGTCATTACACACAGAGGGATCCATTCCTATATATTATATAGAGTCATTACACACAGAGGGATCCATTCCTATATATTATATAGTTTCATTACACACAGAGGGATCTATTCCTATATATTATATAGCGTCATTACACACAGAGCGATCTAATCCTATATATTATATATAGTCATTACACACAGAGGGATCTATTCCTATATATTATATAGAGTCATTACACACAGAGTGATCTATTCCTATATATTATTATATAGTCATTACACACAGAGGGATCTATTCCTATATATTATATAGAGTCATTACACACAGAGGGATCTATTCCTATATATTATATAGAGTCATTACACGCAGAGGGATCCATTCCTATATATTATATAGAGTCATTACACGCAGAGGGATCCATTCCTATATATTATATAGAGTCATTACACACAGAGGGATCTATTCCTATATATTATATAGTCATTACACACAGAGGGATCTATTCCTATATATTATATAGAGTCATTACACGCAGAGGGATCCATTCCTATATATTATATAGAGTCATTACACACAGAGGGATCTATTCCTATATATTATATAGTCATTACACACAGAGGGATCTATTCCTATATATTATATAGAGTCATTACACACAGAGGGATCTATTCCTATATATTATATAGAGTCATTACACACAGAGGGATCTATTCCTATATATTATATAGAGTCATTACACACAGAGAGATCTATTCCTATATATTATATAGAGTCATTACACACAGAGGGATCTATTCCTATATATTATATAGAGTCATTACACACAGAGGGATCTATTCCTATATATTATATAGTCATTACACACAGAGGGATCTATTCCTATATATTATATAGTCATTACACAGAGATGGATCTATTCCTATATATTATATAGAGTCATTACACACAGAGCGATCTATTCCTATATATTATATATAGTCATTACACACAGAGGGATCTATTCCTATATATTATATATAGTCATTACACACAGAGGGATCTATTCCTATATATTATATAGAGTAATTACACACACAGAGGGATCTATTCCTATATATTATATAGAGTCATTACACACAGAGGGATCTATTCCTATATATTAGAGTCATTACACACAGAGGGATCTATTCCTATATATTATATATAGTCATTACACACAGAGGGATCTATTCCTATATATTAAATATAGTCATTACACACAGAGGGATCTATTCCTATATAATATATAGAGTCATTACACATAGAGGGATCTATTCCTATATATTATATATAGTCATTACACACAGAGGGATCTATTCCTATATATTATATAGAGTCATTACACGCAGAGGGATCCATTCCTATATATTATATAGAGTCATTACACACAGAGGGATCTATTCCTATATATTATATAGAGTCATTACACGCAGAGGGATCCATTCCTATATATTATATAGAGTCATTACACACAGAGGGATCCATTCCTATATATTATATAGAGTCATTACACGCAGAGGGATCCATTCCTATATATTATATAGAGTCATTACACACAGAGCGATCTATTCCTATATATTATATATAGTCATTACACACAGAGGGATCTATTCCTATATATTATATAGTCATTACACACAGAGGGATCTATTCCTATATATTATATAGAGTCATTACACACAGAGGGATCTATTTCTATATATTATATAGAGTCATTACACACAGAGGGATCCATTCCTATATATTATATAGTGTCATTACACACAGAGGGATCCATTCCTATATATTATATAGAGTCATTACACACAGAGGGATCTATTCCTATATATTATATAGAGTCATTACACACAGAGGGATCTATTCCTATATATTATATAGAGTCATTACACGCAGAGGGATCCATTCTTATATATTATATAGAGTCATTACACACAGAGGGATCTATTCCTATATATTATATAGCGTCATTACACACAGAGCGATCTATTCCTATATATTATATATAGTCATTATCACACAGAGGGATCTATTCCTATATGTTATATAGAGTCATTACACACAGAGTGATCTATTCCTATATATTATTATATAGTCATTACACACAGAGGGATCTATTCCTATATATTATATAGTCATTACACACAGAGGGATCTATTCCTATATATTATATAGTCATTACACAGAGATGGATCTATTCCTATATATTATATAGAGTCATTACACACAGAGCGATCTATTCCTATATATTATATATAGTCATTACACACAGAGGGATCTATTCCTATATATTATATATAGTCATTACACACAGAGGGATCTATTCCTATATATTATATAGAGTAATTACACACACAGAGGGATCTATTCCTATATATTATATAGAGTCATTACACACAGAGGGATCTATTCCTATATATTAGAGTCATTACACACAGAGGGATCTATTCCTATATATTATATATAGTCATTACACACAGAGGGATCTATTCCTATATATTAAATATAGTCATTACACACAGAGGGATCTATTCCTATATAATATATAGAGTCATTACACATAGAGGGATCTATTCCTATATATTATATATAGTCATTACACACAGAGGGATCTATTCCTATATATTATATAGAGTCATTACACGCAGAGGGATCCATTCCTATATATTATATAGAGTCATTACACACAGAGGGATCTATTCCTATATATTATATAGAGTCATTACACGCAGAGGGATCCATTCCTATATATTATATAGAGTCATTACACACAGAGGGATCCATTCCTATATATTATATAGAGTCATTACACGCAGAGGGATCCATTCCTATATATTATATAGAGTCATTACACACAGAGCGATCTATTCCTATATATTATATATAGTCATTACACACAGAGGGATCTATTCCTATATATTATATAGTCATTACACACAGAGGGATCTATTCCTATATATTATATAGAGTCATTACACACAGAGGGATCTATTTCTATATATTATATAGAGTCATTACACACAGAGGGATCCATTCCTATATATTATATAGTGTCATTACACACAGAGGGATCCATTCCTATATATTATATAGAGTCATTACACACAGAGGGATCTATTCCTATATATTATATAGAGTCATTACACACAGAGGGATCTATTCCTATATATTATATAGAGTCATTACACGCAGAGGGATCCATTCTTATATATTATATAGAGTCATTACACACAGAGGGATCTATTCCTATATATTATATAGCGTCATTACACACAGAGCGATCTATTCCTATATATTATATATAGTCATTATCACACAGAGGGATCTATTCCTATATGTTATATAGAGTCATTACACACAGAGTGATCTATTCCTATATATTATTATATAGTCATTACACACAGAGGGATCTATTCCTATATATTATATAGTCATTACACACAGAGGGATCTATTCCTATATATTATATAGTCATTACACAGAGATGGATCTATTCCTATATATTATATAGAGTCATTACACACAGAGCGATCTATTCCTATATATTATATATAGTCATTACACACAGAGGGATCTATTCCTATATATTATATATAGTCATTACACACAGAGGGATCTATTCCTATATATTATATAGAGTAATTACACACACAGAGGGATCATTTCCTATATATTATATAGAGTCATTACACACAGAGGGATCTATTCCTATATATTAGAGTCATTACACACAGAGGGATCTATTCCTATATATTATATATAGTCATTACACACAAAGGGATCTATTCCTAGCTATTATATATAGTCATTACACACAGAGGGATCTATTCCTATATATTATATATAGTCATTACACACAGAGGGATCTATTCCTATATATTAAATATAGTAATTACACACAGAGGGATCTATTCCTATATAATATATAGAGTCATTACACATAGAGGGATCTATTCCTATATATTATATATAGTCATTACACACAGAGGGATCTATTCCTATATATTATATAGAGTCATTACACGCAGAGGGATCCATTCCTATATATTATATAGAGTCATTACACACAGAGGGATCTATTCCTATATATTATATAGCGTCATTACACACAGAGCGATCTATTCCTATATATTATATATAGTCATTACACACAGAGGGATCTATTCCTATATATTATATAGAGTCATTACACACAGAGTGATCTATTCCTATATATTATTATATAGTCATTACACACAGAGGGATCTATTCCTATATATTATATAGAGTCATTACACGCAGAGGGATCCATTCCTATATATTATACAGAGTCATTACACACAGAGGGATCTATTCCTATATATTATATAGAGTCATTACACACAGAGCGATCTATTCCTATATATTATATATAGTCATTACACAGAGGGATCTATTCCTATATATTATATAGTCATTACACACAGAGGGATCTATTCCTATATATTATATAGAGTCATTACACACAGAGGGATCTATTCCTATATATTATATAGAGTCATTACACACAGAGGGATCCATTCCTATATATTATATAGTGTCATTACACACAGAGGGATCCATTCCTATATATTATATAGAGTCATTACACACAGAGGGATCTATTCCTATATATTATATAGAGTCATTACACACAGAGGGATCTATTCCTATATATTATATAGAGTCATTACACACAGAGTGATCTATTCCTATATATTATATATAGTCATTACACACAGAGGGATCTATTCCTATATATTATATAGAGTCATTACACACAGAGTGATCTATTCCTATATATTATATATAGTCATTACACGCAGAGGGATCTATTCCTATATATTATATAGAGTCATTACACGCAGAGGGATCCATTCCTATATATTATATAGAGTCATTACACACAGAGCGATCTATTCCTATATATTATATATAGTCATTACACACAGAGGGATCTATTCCTATATATTATATAGTCATTACACACAGAGGGATCTATTCCTATATATTATATAGAGTCATTACACGCAGAGGGATCCATTCCTATATATTATATAGAGTCATTACACACAGAGCGATCTATTCCTATATATTATATATAGTCATTACACACAGAGGGATCTATTCCTATATATTATATAGAGTCATTACACACAGAGGGATCTATTCCTATATATTATATAGAGTCATTACACACAGAGGGATCCATTCCTATATATTATATAGAGTCATTACACACAGAGGGATCCATTCCTATATATTATATAGAGTCATTACACACAGAGGGATCTATTCCTATATATTATATAGAGTCATTACACACAGAGGGATCTATTCCTATATATTATATAGAGTCATTACACACAGAGGGATCTATTCCTATATATTATATAGAGTCATTACACACAGAGAGATCTATTCCTATATATTATATAGAGTCATTACACACAGAGGGATCTAATCCTGTATATTATATAAAGTCATTACACACAGAGGGATCTATTCCTATATATTATATAGAGTCATTACACCGAGATGGATCTATTCCTATATATTATATAGAGTCATTACACACAGAGCGATCTATTCCTATATATTATATATAGTCATTACACACAGAGGGATCTATTCCTATATATTATATATAGTCATTACACACAGAGGGATCTATTCCTATATATTATATAGAGTAATTACACACACAGAGGGATCTATTCCTATATATTATATATAGTCATTACGCACAGAGGGATCTATTCCTATATATTAGATATAGTCATTACACACAGAGGGATCTAATCCTGTATATTATATAAAGTCATTACACACAGAGGGATTTATTCCTATATATTATATAGAGTCATTACACACAGAGGGATCTGTTCCTATATATTATATAGAGTCATTACATACAGAGGGATTTATTCCTATATATTATATAGAGTCCTTACACACAGAGGGATCTAATCCTATATATTAGATATAGTCATTACACACAGAGGGATCTATTCCTATATATTATATATAGTCATTACACACAGAGGGATATATTCCTATATATTAAATATAGTCATTACACACAGAGGGATCTATTCCTATATATTATATAGAGTCATTACACATAGAGGGATCTATTCCTATATATTATATATAGTCATTACACACAGAGGGATCTATTCCTATATATTATATAGTTATTACACACAAAGGGATCTATTCCTATATATTACAGTATATAGAGTCATTACACACAGAGGGATCTATGCCTATATATTATATAGCGTCATTACACACAAAGGGATCTATTCCTATATATTACAGTATATAGAGTCATTACACACAGAGGGATCTATTTCTATATATTATACAGAGTCATTACACACGGATCTATTTCATGTGTTTATTTCTGTTAATGTTGATGATTATGTCTTACAGGCAATGAAATCCCAAACGTCATCTCAGAAAATTAGAATATTATATAAGACCAACTAAAAATATGATTTTACACTCAGAAATGTTGGCGCCTACTGAAAAGTCTGTACAGTAAATGCCTCAATACTTGGCCGGGTTCTTTTGCATGAATTACTGCATCAATGCGGCAATGTGGCATGGAGGTGATCAGCCTGTGGCATTGCTGAGGTGTGATGGAAGCCCAGGTTGCTTTGATAGCCGCCTTCATCTCGTCTGCATTGTTGCCTCTGGTGTCTCATAGATTCTCTATGGGGTATAGGTCAGGCAAGTTTGCTGGCCAATAAAGCACAGTAATACTGTGGTTAGTAAACCAGGTATTGGTACTTTTGGCAGTGTGGACAGGGGCCAAGACCTGCTGGAAAATGACATTTCCGTCTCCAAAAAGCTTGTCGGCAGAGGAAGCATTAAGTGCTCTAAAATTTCCTGGTAGATGGCTGCGCTGACTTTGGTCTTGATAAAACACAGTGGATCTACACCAGCACATGACATGGCCCCCAAACCATCACTGATTGTGGAGACTTCACACTAGACCTCAGCAGCTTGGATTGTGGCCTCTCCACTCTTCCTCCAGACTTTGGGACCGCGATTTCCAAATGATATGTAAAACTTACTTTTATTTGAAAACAACACCTTGGATACTTGGACTTGTTGTCTTTTGGTCATGAGTGGCTTGGACGCTTGGACGCTTCTAGCGTTGTCTTTTGGTCATGAGTGGCTTGACACAAGGAACGCGACACTAGTAGCCATGTCCTGGATACGTCTGTGTGTGGTGGCTCTTGAAGTCCTGACTCCAGCAGCAGTCCACTCCTTGTGAATCGCTCCCAAATTTTTGAATGGTCTTTTCTTAAAAATTCTATCAAGGCTGCGATTATCCTGTTTGCTTGTGCACCTTTTTCTACCACACTTTTTCCTTCCACTCAACGTTCCATTAATATGCTTGGTTACAGTCCTCTGTGAACAGTCAGTTTCTTTAGCAATGACCTCTTGTGGCTTACCCTCTTTGAGGAGTGTGTCAATGACTGCCTTCTGGATATGTCAAATGAGCAGTCTTCCACATGATTGTGTAGCCTACTAAACCAGACTAAAGGCCCAGTCACACTAAACAACTTACCAGCGATCCCAACAACGATCAAACCTGATAGGGATCGCTGGTAAGTTGCTAGGAGGTTGCTGGTGAGATGTCACACTGTGACGCTCCAGCGATCCCACCAGCAACCTGACCTGGCAGGGATCGCTGGAGCGTCGCTACACGAGTTGCTGGTGAGCTCACCAGCAACCAGTGTCCCAGCCCCCAGCCAGTAGCGCCGCGTGGAAGATGCTGCGCTTGGTAACTAAGGTAAATATCAGGTAACCAACCCGATATTTACCTTGGTTACCAGTGCACGCAGCTACACGAGCAGAGAGCAGGGAGTAGCGCACACCGCTTAGCGCTGGCTCCCTGCTCTCCTAGTTACAGCACACATCGGGTTAATTACCCGATGTGTGCTGCAGCTACATGTGCACAGAGCAGGGAGCAGCGCACAATGCTTAGCGCTGGCTCCCTGCTCTCCTAGTTACAGCACACATTGGGTTAATTAACCCGATGTGTGCTGCAGCTAAATGTGCACAGAGCAGGAGCCGGCACTGACAGTGAGAGCGGAGGAGGCTGGTAACAAAGGTAAATATCGGGTAACCAAGGACAGGGCTTCTTGGTTACCCGATGTTTACATTGGTTACCAGCCTCCGCAGAAGCCGGCTCCTGCTGCCTGCACATTTAGTTGTTGCTGTGTCGCTGTCACACACAGCGATCTGTGCTTCACAGCAGGACAGCAACAACTAAAAAATGGCCCAGGACATTCAGCAACAACCAACGACCTCACAGCAGGGGCCAGGTTGTTGCTGGATGTCACACACAGCAACATCACTAGCAACATCGCTGCTACGTCACAAAAGTTGTTCGTTAGCAGCGATGTTGCTAGCGATGTTGCTTAGTGTGACGGGGCCTTTAGGGTTTTTAAATGCTTAGGAAGTAGGTGTTTTGTGGTAATTATTCTAATTTTCTGAGATAATGACTTTTGGGATTTCATTGGCTGTAAGCCATAATCATCAACATTAACAGAAATAAACAGTTGAAATAGGTCACTCTGTGTGTAATGACTCTATAAACAAGCTTTTCTCCCCCTCCCCATTCATCTTTTGTGCCTCCCCTATCTCCTTATAGACTGTAAGCTTACGAGCACGGCCTTCACTCCTTTTGGCAATCTGAATTTTGTTATTTTGTAATGTCTCATACTGTCTGTCCATGTCCTCTCTGAATTGTAAAGCACTGCAGAATATGTTGGCACTATATAAATAAAAAAAAAATTATTATATAATGCTGTCGCACCCAGCGTTGCCCGGGATAGTAACTGTTTCTCTGTTTCTCTCCCAGTCTCTGTCTGTCTCCCTCCCTGTCTCTCTCTCTTTGTCTGTCTGTCTCTTTCCCTGTCTGTCTCTGTCTCTCTGTCTCTTTCCCTGTCTGTTTCTGTCTGTGTTTCCCTGTTTGTCTCTTTCCCTGTGTCTGTCTGTCTCATTGTTTGTCTATCTGTGTCTGTCTGTTTCTTTGTCTGTCTGTCTCTTTCCCTGGCTGCATTGTGACACACCAACATTTTATTGAAGGCCGTGGCTGTGCATTCTTCTGAAGTTCTGGCTGCATTGTGGCACCCAGCTCCATTGACTTTAATGGAGGCAGATTTTTTGGTAAATAACTGTAAAGCGCGGGGTTAAAATTTCCCCTCAAAACATAGTGTATGGTGCTACCTGAGTCAAATGGAGAGTCTGTGCAAAATTTCGTAATTGTACATGCAAATTCCTTTAGCGGGACATACACACACACACACGCACAAAAACATATACATACACACATATACATACATACACTCAGCTTTATATATTAGATATGCGTTTCGCTTTTTGTACTGAATTACTGACATAAATTACTTTTTGATGATATTCTAATTTCTTGAGATGCACCTGAATATGGATTTTGTAAACGGATATGTCAAAGTGAAAGGATAATGCACACAGTGATTTCACAGTACAGGGATTATGCACACAGTGATGTCACAGTACAGGGATAATGGACACAGTGATGTCACAGTACAGGGTAATGCACACAGTGATGTCACAGTACAGGGATAATACACACAGTGATGTCACAGTACAGAGATAATACACACAGTGATGTCACAGTACAGGGTAATGCACACAGTGATGTCACAGTACAGGGATAATACACACAGTGATGTCACAGTACAGGGATAATGCACACAGTGATGTCACAGTAGTGGAATAATGCACACAGTGATGTCACAGTACAAGGATAATACACACAGTGATGTCATTGTATAAGGATAATGTACACAGTGATGTTACAGTACAGGGATAATGCACACAGTGATGTCACGGTGAAGGGATAATGCACACAGTGATGTCACAGTACAGGGATAATACACACAGTGATGTCACAGTAGAGGGATAATGCACACAGTGCTATCACAGCATTGGAATAATGCACACAGTGATGTCACAGTACTGGGATAATGCACACAGTGATGTCACAGTAGAGAGATAATGCACACAGTGTTATCACAGCATTGGAATAATGCACACAGTGATGTCACAGTACTGGGATAATGCACACACTGATGTCACAGTACAGGAATAATGCACACAGTGATGTCACAGTACAGGGATAATACACACAGTGATGTCACAGTACAGGGATAATGCACACAGTGATGTCACAGTAGTGGAATAATGCACACAGTGATGTCACAGTACAAGGATAATACACACAGTGATGTCATTGTATAAGGATAATGTACACAGTGATGTTACAGTACAGGGATAATGCACACAGTGATGTCACGGTGAAGGGATAATGCACACAGTGATGTCACAGTACAGGGATAATACACACAGTGATGTCACAGTAGAGGGATAATGCACACAGTGCTATCACAGCATTGGAATAATGCACACAGTGATGTCACAGTACTGGGATAATGCACACAGTGATGTCACAGTAGAGAGATAATGCACACAGTGTTATCACAGCATTGGAATAATGCACACAGTGATGTCACAGTACTGGGATAATGCACACACTGATGTCAGAGTACAGGGATAATACACACTGATGTCACAGTACTGGGATAATACACACACAGTGATGTCACAATACACGTATTTTAGACACAGAGATGTCACAGGACAGGGATAATGTACACAGGGATGTCACAGTATTGGGATAAAACACACAGTGATGTCACAGTACTGGGATAATGCAGACAGTGATTTCACAGTACTGGGATATACTGCCCACTGTGACGTCACAGTACTGGAATACTGCACACAATCATATCATCACAGTACTGGTATAATGCAATCAGCGATGCCAGCGTACTGGTATAATGCACACAGTGATATCAGAGTACTGGGATAATGAACACCGTGATATCAGAGTACTGGGATAATGAATACTGTGATGTCACAGTACTGGAATACTGCACACAATCATATCATCACAGTACTGGTATAATGCAATCAGCGATGCCAGCGTACTGGTATAATGCACACAGTGATATCAGAGTACTGGGATAATGAACACCGTGATATCAGAGTACTGGGATAATGAATACTGTGATGTCACAGTACTGGGATATTGCACACAATGATATCACAGTACTGGTATAATGCAGTCAGTGATGCCAGAGTACTGGGATAATGAAACCGTGATGTCACGGTACTGGGATAATGCACACAATAGTATCACATTACTGGCATAAGATGCAAATAGCCTCTTCTGACAGGAAGAGGACTTGATCTCTGGCGCCACCTAAAGGATGTAGCAATCCTAAAAATGAATATCGACCATTTAACAAGCCTTGCCCCATAACTTAAGATAACAAGTTAAACCACATATTTTGGGGGTGTTGCCCCTCGTCAGTGTAAAGCAGATCTGATTTGGGTAGGTGAGAGTCCTCCTATTGGTGGTCTAAGGGGGAGAGGTATATGTGGTGGACCTCAGGTGGACCCAGAGAGTGTACGTGAATAAGACAAACTCCTAACTGAGCAGTTCATAGAAGGGCTCCTGTCAGACGCCCACAGGACCCAGCTGCGTATCATGGTCCTGCAGAACCCTGCTCTGGACTTTGCAAAGTTTAAGGACCAGGCCATCCGGGTACTGAGAGAATCTACACCGAATGACCCAGTACCCCTCCGGCCTCTTGCTATCACGTACCCAGGGGTGGTGCCTGCAACACGAGCCGCTGCAGGGGCTGAGGTGCAGTCCCTGGATAAGGATCCCTCTGCAGAGCTCAGACAGCAAGACTGTGGCTGCCCTTGCCAAGACCGTGCAGTCTCTACAAGTGACCCCATCGCCTGCAAGAATCGAGTTGGCCTCCAGCCCAGATGACGTCCCATGGATTTGTCGCGGGCGGAGGAGGGGACGCCGCGCCGTCCCTACTGCTCGGGTCCGGCTGCTGCGGCCCGCTGCTGCCGCTGCTCGGTGGCTCGAGCGATGGGCCGGATCCCGGGGGCTCGAGCGGCGCTCCTCGCCCGTGAGTGAAAGGGAAATTGGTGTTTGGGATTGTTTATTGTCCGTGACGCCACCTACGGTTGTGGTGATTTGTTGACACCACCGCTGCTCTGTATGGGGATCCCGGGAGTGGTGGTATGGAGCAGCCAGATGTTAGTCCTCCCCTCCGTGGGTAGGGGGTTGGTTGTCCCGGGGCCCAGTGATGAGGTGGGTGATGCAGGGCTCGGTGGGGTGCAGGGACGCGGGGGCAGCTCCGTGCCTTGCGGCACTGTGGTACTCACTCAGCCTGAGACGATGACACAGTTCTCGGTAAAACACACGGCTGGAAAGACGGTTCCCACGGACGGCTGCACTTGCTTTCCCCAGTAGGTGACGGTGACGGTCCCTCTTTCCTGCACCTAAGATGATGATGGTTGCGATGGGTTCCCACCGGTAACCCGCTCCCCGGCTTGGATATGGGCCGGAGGAGCCCTACTTTGCCCACAGGCGCTGGCCCTGAGAAACTGGTGCCCTGCCGGTGGCGGTGTCCCTCTGTTACGGTTGGACTGTTGCCTTCAATCGGGACTTGGTTGTTAGGAGACAGACGTCCCCTTCACTGACGGATTTGGCAAATTATGGCGACTCCTAGCCTTGCCGGGATCCGAAAGGCCCCTGCCCTGGTGCTGACTGTTCTTCGTATACTGCTCCAGACCGCCGGGTCACCACCCGTCCGCGGTCCTTCCAGCAACCTCCGAGCAGTCCCCCTGCAGACTATCACCGCCGTCTGCTGACCTTGCTGTCACTGTCCGGGGCACACACCCGGACCAACTTCAGGCTCTACTACTCTCACTTTTTCTGTCACTTCAGCTTTTCTCCTTAGCTCCACTACTACTTCCTTCTACTTTCACTTCCTTAACTGATCTCTAACTGATCTTTCCACTTCTTCCTCCAAACTCTATCTGTCTGGTTCCTCCCGCCTCCAGGGCTGTGAACTCCTCGGTGGGCGGAGCCAACCGCCTGGCCCACCCCCTGGTGTGGACATCAGCCTCTGGAGGAAGGCAACAAGGATTTTGGTAGCCTAGGTGTTCCTAACTGGGGTGTAGGGTGTGGTGGTGTTATGACCTGTGACCCCTGGCTTGCCCAGGGCGTCACATTCCCCCTTAGCAAAATGCAGACCGTCCGCGGGCTGCCCGTCCAACACCGGTTTTATTTTCTGAAAAATATATAAAAGAGAATAACACACATACAACTTATGACATCATCCCACATCGGGAGGTTCAGTCCTTAAACGTTGCTAACGGTTTACGGTTACGGTCTCCGCTCTCTCCCACCCAAGCAACCTGGCCCTGATGCTGCCCCTAAAGCCCAGGCAGCACCCCTTTACCCCAGTCCTGCACCAAGTCACCCGAGCGGGATCTGTCCTTCCCCCTCCAGAGGGTAGCCACCGGTTTCTGTGGTGGCTGGGCCCCAGCCTGCTCTGCTGAGGGCCCTCCCTCCAACCTGCCTCTCCGGAGGCGGCAACTGCGGAAACGGTAACGGTAAAACAACTTATTTACATGCCACTAACGTTTGTGGTTGCCCTGCAAGTTCACGGGCTTGTCCATGAGCAGTTCCTCATGCAACTTTTCAAATGGTCCCCACGGGGACAGCTACGGCTGGTTTCCAATCACGGTAAATCAGATGACTTCACGGTTTCATTTTACTTATCATCATTTTTCAACAAACTTTTAAACAAACACACTGGTGGTCCCAACGGGGACTGTGCAACGGTGCTCCGCTGCCATTACTCAGATTCTTCTGCTGAGGCGGACCCATCCTCTGCCACCAGCATATCAAACATGCACTGCTGTGACAGGGGTACCCGGTACCCATTTCCACCGGTACGCGGGGCATGGAAAACCACGGGATCTCCTACATAGCGGGAACGCTCACTTGCCTCTTCAAACTCAGCAGCGGACCCGGGGCTGGGGCCGGAGTCATCATCTCTTGTTCTTGCGCCAGGCGGGTTACCGCCAGCTGCCGCAGCTTCCTGGCCTCCAGCATCCAGCACATCAGATCCCTCTGCAGCAGCACGGGGCAGCAGGTCTGGCGAGATTACACTGAGGCGCCCCAGAAGTAACGTCAAGGATGATGCATAGGTCGAGACTAGGCCGGGCCCCTCAGCCGCAGCGGCCGGTCCTGGTAGGACATAGGGACGTGGATCACCAGTCGATTCTGCTACATCCGTTCCTCCTCCGTACATCGGGGCGGTTGCAATCAGCATCTCCACCTCGCTGGTCCACTGCTCCATCATTCTGAAGATCTGATCCTGCTGACGTTGATGGAATTGAATCACCCGGGCTTTCATCCATGCCACGGTCCCGGGCTCGGGGTCTGGCACAATCACTGCCGGGGCTTCTGGCACATTTTCATTACAGGGCCGCGGTTCCAGCGGTTTCCCCGGGAACGATTCGGGAACGTCCTGAGTGTCTGCAGCCGGTTGGTCCGCCGGGGCGGATTGGCAGGGTATCGCTACCAGTTGGGCAGGTAGCGGGCCTAGTGGTGGGGCGGCAGCAGCTAACGCGGGTAGCGGGGCGAGAGGCAGGGTGAGCGGAGGCAGGCCGGGCCCCTCAGCTTCAATGGCCGATCCCTCGGGAATACAGGGGCGTGGGTCTTACCCGCTCCTCCAAATCCTCTTCCACCTCGCGTCTCCGCATAGCAGCCACCACGTCCGCCATGTCGGTCTCCCACTCCTCCAGGAGGAGTTGCATGTGGGCCTGCAGACGGTTACTCAGCGGGACGGTCCGGTCCCTCAACCACGTCGCCGTGTCGGGCGCGGGGGCTTCCTCGTTGGGAGTTGGGTTATACATCTTGGCAATCGTGCCTTCCAGGAACCCGGTATTGCTGCAGAGTCCTGGCATCCCTGCCTTTATAGCTGCGTTTACATGCAGCCAGCCGCCATCGCGTCCCCCTTAGCTTCTTTCCGGCCCCTCCTCTCTCGGGGCGGGGCTTTGGCCCTCGCGCCTCTACCACTAGAGAAGACGCTCGAGCGGGAACTCTTCGCGCCAAAGATGGCGACCTCTGAATTTTTCCGGCCGGATACCTCCGGCGGTCACAAGGCGCACCTCTACCCAACGGCAGGGCGGTAAGATCCTGTTCGTGACGCCAAGTTGTCGCGGGCGGAGGAGGGGACGCCGCGCCCTCCCTACTGCCCGGGTCCGGCTGCTGCGGCCCGCTGCTGCCGCTGCTCGGTGGCTCGAGCGATGGGCCGGATCCCGGGGGCTCGAGCGGCGCTCCTCGCCCGTGAGTGAAAGGGAAATTGGTGTTTGGGATTGTTTATTGTCCGTGACGCCACCCACGGTTGTGGTGATTTGTTGACACCACCGCTGCTCTGTATGGGGATCCCAGGAGTGGTGGTATGGAGCAGCCAGATGTTAGTCCTCCCCTCCGTGGGTAGGGGGTTGGTTGTCCCGGGGCCCAGTGATGAGGTGGGTGATGCAGGGCTCGGTGGGGTGCAGGGACGTGGGGGAAGCTCTGTGCCTTGCGGCACTGTGGTACTCACTCAGCCTGAGACGATGACACAGTTCTCGGTAAAACACACGGCTGGAAAGACGGTTCCCACGGACGGCTGCACTTGCTTTCCCCAGTAGGTGACGGTGACGGTCCCTCTTTCCTGCACCTAAGATGATGATGGTTGCGATGGGTTCCCACCGGTAACCCGCTCCCAGGCTTGGATATGGGCCGGAGGAGCCCTACTTTGCCCACAGGCGCTGGCCCTGAGAAACTGGTGCCCTGCCGGTGGCGGTGTCTCTCTGTTACGGTTGGACTGTTGCCTTCAATCGGGACTTGGTTGTTAGGAGATAGACGTCCCCTTCACTGACGGATTTGGCAAATTATGGCGACTCCTAGCCTTGCCGGGATCCGAAAGGCCCCTGCCCTGGTGCTGACTGTTCTTCGTATACTGCTCCAGACCGCCGGGTCACCACCCGTCCGCGGTCCTTCCAGCAACCTCCGAGCAGTCCCCCTGCAGACTATCACTGCCGTCTGCTGACCTTGCTGTCACTATCCGGGGCACACACCCGGACCAACTTCAGGCTCTACTACTCTCACTTTTTCTGTCACTTCAGCTTTTCTCCTTAGCTCCACTACTACTTCCTTCTACTTTCACTTCCTTAACTGATCTCTAACTGATCTTTCCACTTCTTCCTCCAAACTCTATCTGCCTGGTTCCTCCCGCCTCCAGGGCTGTGAACTCCTCGGTGGGCGGAGCCAACCGCCTGGCCCACCCCCTGGTGTGGACATCAGCCCCTGGAGGAAGGCAACAAGGATTTTGGTAGCCTAGGTGTTCCTAACTGGGGTGTAGGGTGTGGTGGTATTATGACCTGTGACCCCTGGCTTGCCCAGGGCGTCACAAATGCGACAGAGGAGGATTCCGCCGACCCGAGGAAAAGACACAGACCGGTATGATTCAACGGGACAACCGATCTGCAGCCAGGCGGGCCATATTGCAAGACATTGCACCCCCAGGTGTAAGGAAGCCCGGCTCAAACCCCAGTCGCAGCAAGTATGTGGGAGGACGCCCGGTCCTTCCTATTGTGCTGGATGGGATCCCTTTGAATGCCCTCCTGGATACGGAGTCCCAGGTAACAACCATCCCTTATAAATTGTACAAAAGATATTGGGCTGATTCAGACATTGACCATGGCCCAGATGATGATTTAACAATTGTGGCCAGTAATGGTCAGCCCTTGCCTCAAATTGGGTACAAGGAAGTAACCATTAAAGTGGGGAGGGTAGAATTGCCGTGTCAGGGGATGATAATTGTAGATATTGATCACAAGGAATCTAACCCACTGCTAACCATTGGTACAAATGTGATGGAAAATTGTATTGCCGAAGTGATAATTTTGTTGCAGCACTTGAGGAAAGCAACAGATCATTTGCTGAAACGCGTTGTATGTAATTAACAGGAGTTCTTTATTAATTTAATAATAAAAGTAAATCACTGTCATAGCCTGTCAGCCCATTCAATAGCGCTCAACCAGACCGAAAATCTATCTACTATAATTTTGTTGCAGCAGGCGTCTGAAACTGCCAGCTCCGGGCAGCAGCGTGCCCTACAGAGGGAAATCCGAGCCCTGATGAGGAGGCAGCAGGTAGAGCTGGCCGGAGGAGAAATTGGCAGTGTGAGGGTAAGTGACCCCCTCCCCATTGCAATACCCCCAAGAAGTGAAATGTTGATATGGTGTCGGGCAGCAATAGGCCTCAAGGGTCAAGATTACCAGGCCTTGGTAGAACCGGTGTATTCAGACAGCAGGCCTGGAGTCCTGATAGCCAGAGGGGTAGCAGATGTCCGCAAGGGAAGAGTGCCCATCCGTGTCCTGAATTGTGGGGAGGAGGAAGCCAAATTGCCCCGGTACGCCACTGTAGCAAAACTGTACACTGTCAGTAACAATACCATCAAAGCAGTGGAACCCTTGATCCCGTCCGACCAGGCGGAAGACAATGGCTCCAAGGGACAGCTGGAAGACTGGTGCCAAAAATTACATGTGGGCACCGACTCCACCCCCTCACACCAAAAGCATGGGGTTTACCGGGTGGTACAGGAGTACGAGCGGGTCTTCAGCAAACACCCCCTAGATTTTGGGCAGGTAAAAGGGGTTAAACATCAAATCCCCACGGGTGATCATCATCCCATTAAAGAGAGATACCGCCCTGTACCCCCAGCACAGTATCAGCGTGCCAAAGAAATGTTACGGGAAATGAAGGAGGCTGGGGTTATCAGAGATAGTTGTAGCCCCTGGGCAGCTCCACTAGTGCTCGTAAAGAAAAAAGATGGTACAATGAGAATGTGCGTAGATTACAGACAAATTAACCGCATTACACATAAAGATGCTTATCCACTACCCAGAATAGAAGAGTCACTAACAGCCTTAAAATCAGCTAATTATTTCTCCACCCTGGATCTCACCAGTGGGTATTGGCAAGTTCCCGTGGCAGAGGCGGACAAGGAGAAGACTGCATTCACGACACCAATGGGCCTCTGCGAGTTCAATTGTATGCCGTTCGGGCTCTGCAATGCCCCAGGGACATTTCAGAGATTGATGGAGTGCTGCTTGGGCCATCACAACTTTGAAACCGTGCTATTGTACCTGGATGACGTCATAGTCTACTCCAATACCTACGAAGACCACCTGAGGCACTTAGCAGAAGTGTTTGAGTCCTTGTCGGAGTATGGCCTGAAGATAAAGCCGTCCAAATGTCACCTCTTGAAGCCAAAGGTACAGTACCTGGGTCATGTGGTCAGCGCAGAAGGTGTGGCACCTGATCCGGAGAAAGTTACCGTAATCAAGGACTGGCCAAGACCCACCACGGTAAAGGAGGTGCGGCAGTTCCTTGGGCTGGTGGGCTACTACCGAAGGTTCATTGATGGTTTCACCAAGATAGCAGCGCCTCTTCAAGATCTCCTGGTGGGCCAGCCAAAGAAGGCTAAGAAGCAAAGCCCTCCATTTGAATGGAACAGTCAAATAGAAACATCTTTTGTCCGGCTGAAAGGGGCTCTCACGGGAGAAGAAATTCTGGTCTACCCTAACTACAGCCAGCCATTTGTACTGTACACAGACGCCAGCAACGTGGGACTGGGAGCAGTTCTGTCCCAGGTGCAGGGAGGCCAGGAGAAGGTGATAGCTTACGCCAGTAGGAAGCTTCGTACCACAGAAAGGAATCCAGAAAACTACAGTTCCTTCAAGCTGGAGTTCCTCGCTATTGTTTGGGCAGTGACTGAACGCTTCAAGCACTATCTGGCATCGGCCAAGTTCACCATCTTCACGGACAACAACCCGTTGACACATCTGGCAACAGCCATGTTAGGTGCGTTGGAGCAGCGATGGATGGCCCGGCTGTCTAACTTTGACTTTACCATCAAGTACCGGGCTGGCAAGAAGAATAACAATGCTGATGCGCTGTCCAGAATGCTTAACTTACCCGAGTCTGGAGAAGACCTGGATGAACTCGAAGAGATAGAGTTACCGGCTTTCCATCACTAAGGTGTCTCCCAGTGTGAGCATGCTGTAGGAGTGAAGCGCTCGAGCCAGCACGAGGTCTCGGTCAACCCATTACTCCACCATAATTGGGAAGAGACACAGAACGGTGACCCGGCCGTGCGATTGGTCAAAGAAAAGCTAGCACAAGCTGAGACCCATCTTGGCCCAGATGCTCCAGAAGAAGCCCAGCAGCTGTGGAAGGAGAGGGGACGACTGTTCACCTACCAAGGCAAGCTATGCAAGAGATATGTCAACTGGCGAACGAATTAACTCGTCTGGCAGATAGTGGTCCCACAGAGGGGTGCTCCAATGGTCCTACCAGCTTACCATGATAAAGCAGGACACTTCGGGTGGAAGAAGTTGGAGACCCTACTCCGTGATCGGTTCTACTGGGTGCACATGAGAAAGACAGTCGAGAAGTGGTGCCGAGACTGTGGTCCGTGTAACCTGAGGCGGAAAGATGGTGCCAGCCAGAGGTCTCCCCTACAGCCAATTGTCACGAAGCAGCCCCTAGAGTTGGTCGTCCTGGACCACGTGAAGTTAACACCGAGCCGGTCAGGCTATGTTTACGCCCTCACCATTGTGGACCATTACTCTCGTTTCCTGGTAGTATTGTCTGTGAAAGACCAGACAGCCAGAACAGCAGCTAGAGCATTTCAGGCATACTTTTGTCGACCTCACGGTTACCCTGAAAGGGTACTAACTGATCAAGGTCCTGCATTTGAGGCAGAAGTGTTCCAAGAGTTCTGTAACATGTACGGTTGTAAGAAAATCAGAACACCGTACCACCCCCAAACCAATGGATTGTGCGAGAAGATGAACCATGTGGTTATTGATATGCTCAAGACTCTACCTCTGGAAGAAAGAAACCAATGGCCAGAGAAGTTACCAGATCTGGTAGACCTGTATAACCATATCCCAGTAAATTCGACCAACTGCAGCCCTGCTTACCTGATGCGAGCAAGACCTGGCAAGTTACCTGTAGACTTGGAGATGGGAACTGTGTCACCTGAAGCAGTTGAAGAGATAAAAGATTGGGATACAGAGCGACAACAGCAGTACCGCAGAGTTCAGGAATGCGTAGAAAAGAGCCTGTCCCAAGCGAGAACGAGACAAGAACAGAACTACAATCAAACGGCCCCAGCAACTCCCTTAGCACCTGGAGAACAGGTCCTCAAGAAAAAGCGGAGGGCGCATAAATTAGATGATCAGTGGGAGAATGAACCCTACACCATTATTCCCTCCACTTTGACAATAGTAAGGTATGCCTCATAAGCAAAGATGAAGGCAGGACCTATCAAACAGTTTCTAGAGACCGCCTGAAAGCGTGCCCTGAGCGGTGCAAAATCCAAAAAGAAGAAATACAAGAAAGTCCCCAAATTCAAGAAAAGGAGGAAGAAATGATCCAAACAATCCTCGGAAAATTCCCCAAAACTTGGACCCGAATCAATAACGCCATAGTGGTACCAGTCTTGACGTTCCCGCAGTTGGTCGAGCCGAAGACAGAAGAGGTTCCGGATCCACCTAAGGAACTGTCCGTCCCAACACAAGATGACACGCCAGCAGTAGAACAGGAGAATCAACCCCCTGCCAGTGGTGAACCTGTCGTACCCTTGGCGAATCTGAGACCCCGTAGGCAACCAACACGCATACCTGTCAGGGTTAGGCCTACCAGTAACACGGAGGGGGCAGACACTCCAAGTAGTCAGGGACAAACCCCAGAGCTACGCCGGTCCCAACGTAGCACTCGGGGACAGCCCCCTCCAAGTTATAGAACATAGAAAGTAAAATACCTAACAGAATGTATATAGTTAGTTGAAATGTCTTGTATAAAATGTTTTTTGTCTTAGGTGATTAAGTAAATGGACAATTGGGTCACTGAACTATGAGTGGCCAACACTTTAATTGTTCAGAGTTAGCACCAGTGTGCTCAACACCCCTGAAGAAAAACCCGTCTGGCGTGCATAGAGTGGGGTCAGCAATGCTCTGACGCACGCCCAGAGCCTACGTTGGGGGTTTTATCGCGGCGGGTCCCCCATGGAGCAGTGTAATGGACACCCGGCAGGGAGCCACACTGGACTCTTATAGTTGTTTAAGGTTGTAACATGTTTTGTTTTGTTTTCTTCAGTCCGGGAGAACTGAGTTTAACTAAGGGGGAGTGTGGCGCCCCAGGACCAGGTCGCCACAACAGCATTGCCCCTCCAAAGGGTTAATGCTGAGCCTGGAGGTAATTGGGAGGTCTATTGGCCAGTAAGTTTAACATCCAACGCAGTTCCTCCCTCAGGCCAACAGGGGGAGCTCTGAACCTGGAATTCCAGGGAGCATTCCTTAAGCCTGACCTGAGGGAGGGGTTAGTGTTCAGTCTGTAGGAGAAAGCAGAGAGTGCAGACGCCAAGTGTGCTGTCCTGTGGAACTGGGGCCTAGAGCTGGAGCAGCTTGGCCCAGTGAAGCAGGAGGAGCAGAGAGGCACAGAAGAGACTCGGACATCGAAGTCTGTGGCCACCAGGGCCTAAAATACTCCCTGGTAGCCGAATCCGAAGGGCAGGAGAGCTGCAAGCACCTGGCCCATAAACAGCCCGAAGGTACAGCTGCATCATCAGGGCCCGGTGTGGACTCCAGCAGAGAAGCACCAGAGAGGGCCTGCGCAGCCTACCACAGAGGGAAAGGGACGTACCACCGGTCCCAGCAGCAAGAGGGCCATTGCTAAATTCAGAGAGCAGGGTCCTATTACAGTAAGGAAAAGAACAGGAGTAGGCCTCATATTCATCTGGCCAAAACGACATCTCAGTTACTGCCAGGCCGGCCGGAGTCCTCTACCACCTGTAACGGTCTCCCAGGACTAACCGTTTGTGAAGTAAAAGAGGAGAAGGTAAAGAGACTGTTGTTTGTGCCTGTTTCTTTCATTGCCTGTCGGCCCTGCACCGTGTTATCCACACAACACCATAGACTCTCACGAGCACCAACAGTGTCCCCGGGGCACCGCTCCACCTGTGGGGAGCAGTACCACCATTGCTGCCATATCATCACCCCGGAGGCCTCACACAGCAGCGGCGGCTTAATAGCCGCTTACCACAGGTGGCGTCACGAACACAAACTTTATTCACCAGCCATATTTAACTGACACCCACCAGGGCCACGGAGTCGGGCCCCGCCACCACTGACGACCCCCGGACTAGTCCGGCCCGGCACCGGGTGTCCCATAGCCCTGGGGTGGGCGAGTCATATATGCCTGACATGACTAATGCACACAATGAAGTCACATTAAGGGATTTCATCATACAGGGATTATACAAATAGTGATGTCACAGTACCAGATACAGTATATGTATCATGTATATGTACCATGATATCACAGGAGAGAAATAATGAACATAAAACGGTAATCCTGTATAATGTGACCGCACACCAAATGGAAAAAAAAAAAATAATGTGACCTGAAGGTATCATGCAAAATATGATGTCACAGAACAATAACAAGGCAAAAACTAATGCCGCAAAAGAAAGAACACTGCAGGTATTAACATAGGACATAAATCCATGACTAATGGGGAAGTATTTGCTTTTCCACTCCCTTTTCAGTAGTTTGACGACGGTGAATGGAGCAGTGGTCACACATTTACTACTGCTCCAATCACAAAGGAGACCTGGGTGCCTCCATCCTTGTGTTCACTGGAGGTCCCAGTAGTGGAATAACGTGGGTTGCAGCACATGGGGCAAGGCAAGTAATCTATTAACAGCTAGAGTTCCTACCACCTATCCAATATTGAACCCCTTATTCCCAACAGCATATAATCATTAAAACAATTTTGAAAAAGTTCTATATTATTTTCTTTTTATATTGATTTTTTTTCTGTAACATTTTTATTATCTTAACCCTAACTTTATCCCTAACAATAACCCTAAGCAAATCCATAAGACAAACCGTAGTTTTAAACCTAACAATAGCACTAAGCCTAACCGAAGCCCTAAGGGGTACTTTGCACGCTGCGACATCGCACCTGCGATATCGTCGGGGTCAAATTGAAAGTGACGCACATCTGGCGCCGGTAACGACGTTGCAGCGTGTAAAGCCTAGGAGCGACGATCACCGATTGCAAAAACGTCAAAATCGGATGATCAGTGACACGTCGCTCCATTCCATAATGTCGGTACGATGTTGTTCCTCGTTCCTGCGGCAGCACACATCGCTGTGTGTGAAGCCGCAGGAGCAAGGAACATCTCCTTACCTGCATCCCGCGGCTCACGCCGGCTATGCGGAAGGAAGAAGGTGGGCGGGATCTTTACGTCCCGCTCATCTCCGCCCCTCCGCTTCTATTGGCCGCCTGCCGTGTGACGTCGCTGTGATGCCGCACGACCCGCCCCCTTAGCGACGTCGCAGGGCAGGTATGTGCGTATGAAGCTGCCGTAGCGATAATATTCGCTATGGCAGCTATCACAAGATATCGCTTCTGCGACGGGGGTGGGGACTATCGCACTCGGCATCGCAAGCATCGGCTTGCGATGTCGCAGTGTGCAAAGTACCCCTTAGGGGCACTTTGCACACTACGACATCGCAACCCGATGCTTGCGATGTCGAGCGCGATAGTGCCCGTCACAGAAGCGATATCATGGTGATAGCTGGCGTAGCGAACATTATCGCTACGCCAGCTTCACATGCACTCACCTGCCCTGCTCTGGCCAGCGACCCGCCTCCTTATTAAGGGGACGGGTCGTGCGGCGTTATAGCGACGTCACACAGCAGGCGGCCAATAGAAGCGGAGGGGCGGAGATGAGCGGGACGTAAACATCCCGCCCACCTCCTTCCTTCCGCATAGCTGGCGTGAGCCGCGGGACGCAGGTAGGAGATGTTCCTTGCGGCTTCACACACAGCGATGTGTGATGCCGCTGAAACGAGGAACAACATCGTAACATCGGTCATTTCTAAATTATGGAAATGACCGACGCTACACCGATGAGACGATTACGACGATTTTGCGCTCGTTAATCGTATCAAAAAGGCTTTACACACTACGATATCGCCTGCGACGCCGGATGTGCGTCACTTTCAATTTGACCCCACCGACATCGCACCTGCGATGTCGTAGTGTGCAAAGTACCCCTTAGTCTCACTCTAAACCAATCCCTAGCCTAACCATAGTTAGGCTTATAAAAATATAAAATTAGGTCTAGCTAATTAATGAAGACAGTATTGAACCATGTGCATTTTATTAGTTTCAGTAATGTCTTAAATAACTATTTGCTGATAGTCTATAATTTACATCTCTGCTTATACAGAGCGCTGCAGTGGAGATGAGTTTGTCATCGGCTGCTGCACTCTGCATAGGCAGATGCTGAGATGAAAGTGATAACATCATTATACTTTCATTATATATTTACTACCCCATAAACTGGTTAAATCAATTATTTCTTGCATACTCTATGAAAAAGCAGGACGACATGTGGGTCAGGGTGGAGGGAACACAAAACAAAACATACTTTTCTGGCAACAATAAGGAGCTTGATACAGGTAAAAAATATCATAGATATCTCCAAACAGATGACAAACGTTCCAGACTGACACCAAGGAATCCTCATAGCACAAAATGTGAAGATTCATGAGTCAGCAGTCATATAGAGTGGCACATAGAGTGACTGCAGACATGGATTTAGACCGGACAACCCCTTTAAAGGGACTCTATTCCCATCAGTGCAGCATAATGTAGAGACAGAGATCCTGATTCCAGCGATGTGTCACTTACTAAGCTGTTTGCTGTCATTTTTATCTATCACTGTCTCCTCTGCTGCAGATCGAGCAGTTATACAGAGCTCATACATATGCTGGACTACCTGGCATGCCAAGTAGTCTTGTAATGATAATCTACTGCTGATTAAACAGTGATTTTATCAAAACTGCACTAAGCAGCCCAGTAAGGATCTGTCACACAGGGTTTAGTTCAGAATTCACAGAGTGTCAGGGTGGCATCTGACCCTGCTCACGCAGCAGAATCTGAAACTACACTGTACGTCTCATGTTAGTCTTCTAGGTTTCTCAGGCAGGCTCGGGCGTCGACCAAGCTGTGTTCTCTTTGGTTCAGACTTGCAGGAGTTAAGTTCTGATAGCCCAGTGATTGTCTCTGGAGTCACATGTTGTGAGAGACCTATCACAGCTACTTCCTGCCCTTTTAAGGCCCGTTTCACACGTCAGTGAAAAACACTGCCGTTCTTCACTGACGTGTAAAACACGTCCATGTCCCTCCGTGTGCCGTGATTCACGGCACACGTGGGTTGTCTAAGTGCAATCCGGGCTCCGTTCTCCGTGGCCCATGATTGAATTTAGAAATCAACTCACCTGTGCCCGTTCCCGCTGTCCTTGGTGCTGATCGCTCCCGTGGTGCAGCATTCGGCAGGCGCTGACCCCCGCAGCAGCTGCTTCCGGGTTGGCTGTGTCGTGCATCATGAATATGTGCGACAGTAATCAGCCGGCTCAGAAGCAGCAGGGAGAACAGGCTGCTCAGAGCGTCCCTGGAGCCGGGTGAGTTAAAATGCTTTTTATTTTAGAAGCACGTTTTTTTCTGGCACGTGTTTCACGGATCACACCATAGTGTGGTCCGTGGGACATCCGTGATGCCAGAAAAAAATGGACAAGTCTCCGTGCGGCAATCACGGACACGCGGGTACGTCGCACGGAGACACGTGCAGTGAAAAATCACTGATGTGTGAGCAGACCCATTGATTATAATGGGTCTGCGTATGTCAGTGATTCTGGTACGTTTAAAAAAAAGCACATACGTACCAGAATCACTGACGTGTGAAAGGGGCCTAAGATAGTGGATTTGATTCTCCCATGCCGATTATAGCTTGTTGCTATATCGGTCGTGGTGCTGTGATATTCCAGTTACTAGAGATCTTCTGTGCGTTATTTAGTGTGTTGTGGAAATATTCTCTTTGTCTGTTTATTTCCTCCCTGTTCTTTATTTCCTCCTGAGCACGTATTGTCTATACCACTGTGTGTACTTGCAGTGAATTTGGGTTTTGGTTTATCCTGGTCTGTCTTGTTGTGTGGGATTAATCATTCCTGTCACAGCTCTCCCCAGGGGTTGGGGAGACGGGCTATTAGAGCAGGGCTGGCTAAGAGCAGGGCTAGGCTGGCGGTCCTGACCTGTTCACCATCAAAAGTATCTCTGAGATACAGACGAGGTAGCAAAAATCTGATGACAGATTCCCTTTAAAAAGGTATGAAATACATTCTTCTGGTCCTATAATGAAACACAAAATCGGGAGTTCAAACTGCATCAGAAAGAAAAATAAAGCACAATTACTCTAAATCATATTCCAAGAGAATCTAGTGACAGAATCCCCATAGTCCTCCTGTAGATTTAAAAAAAAAAGGAGCCAGCACGATCTGAAATTGGCATGCATCATATAAAAAGTGAAAATTCACAGATTTATTCCAACTGTACTATAATAAAAAAAATGAGATTTTTAGCAAATAATTGATCAATTTTTTGAGCCACCCCTGCCAACGTCACGGCAAATCTCAATAGGGGGGTCCTACTCTATATTCTGTATTTCATGTGCCATGCGGCCTCCTAGATAAAGTTAAAAGCAGAACCATAATGGAGCACACATACCTGCAACCTGTATATAGCCGCTTCCATGTTGCAAAAGAGGCAATTGTGGATAGAGACCAGCCCAGGTCCCAGCATGTGGAGCAAGCTCTACACATACCAGGACTATATCAGAACTGACCCTCCCAGTGCCAGACAGCAACCATTGATAAAGGCGGACCAGATCCAAGAATGGTGCTTAATTAGCATTGCCTGTGGAAAGGGGTGAGGTAACTGAATCTGAACAGCTACCAACAGGAGGAATACATTGCAAACCAAAATCAGGCGTGCATGGTATAGTGATGGTCAGTCACCAGAATTGTAGCATAACTACGGTCAAAACAGAGAAATCTCATTTATATTATAGTACAGTTGGAATAAATCTGTGAATTTGCACTTTTTATATGATGCATGCCATTTTCAGATCGTGCTGGCTCCCCTCTCTCTCTGTTTGGTTGTAGTTATGCTACAAATGTCTGGTGGCTGGTCACCACCATGCTAGGCACGCCTGATCTTGGTTTGCAATATATTCCTCCTGTTGGTAGCTGTACACATTCAGTTGCCTCACCCTTTCCACAGGCATTGCTAATTAAGCACCATACTTGGATCTGGTCCGCCTTTATCAATGGTTGCTGTCTGGCACTGGGAGGGTCAGTTCTGATATAGTCCTGGTATGTGTAGAGCTTGCTCCACATGCTGGGACCTGGGCTGGCCTCTATCCACAATTGTCTCTTTTGCAACATAGAAGCGGTTATATATACAGGTAAGGCTACTTTCACACATCCGGCTTGAGCTCTGCGGCTCAATCCGGCTGTGCAAGCTATGCAACGGATGCGGTGAAAACACCGCATCCTTTGCATAAGTTTTTCCCTTGCAGCCCGTCCGTTTTTTGCCGCTTGCGGCATGCTACTGAGCATGCGCAGTGGCAAAAAACGCATGCGGCGGCCGGATGCGGTTTTTGCCGCATCGCGCCGCATCCGGCCGCCATAGGCATGCATTGAGAGATGCGCCGCATCGGCCGAATGCGGCGCGATGCGGTTTTTTTTGCCGCACGAAAAAACGTGCCAGGCAACGTTCCATCCGGCCGCCGCATCGGCTAAATCTGCCGCATGCAGCAAAAACCGGACGGAACGCAAGGCCATGCGGCACAATGCGGCACTAATTAAAGTCTATGCAGGAAAATCGCAACCGGCAGCAAAAAAAACCGGTTGCGATTTTCCTGCAAAGTGCCGGATTGTGCCGCAGAAGAAAAACCGGATGTGTGAAAGTAGCCTTACAGGTATGTGTGCTCCATTATGGTTCTGCTTTTAACTTTATCTAGGAGGCCGCATGGCACATGAAATACAGAATATAGAGTAGGACCCCCCTATTGAGATTTGCCGTGACGTTGGCAGGGGTGGCTCAAAGAATTGATCAATTATTTGCTAAAAATCTCATTTATATTACAGTACAGTTGGAATAAATCTGTGAATTTGCACTTTTTATATGATGCATGCCATTTTCAGATCGTGCTGGCTCCCCTCTCTCTCTGTTTGGTTGTAGTTATGCTACAAATGTCTGGTGGCTGGTCACCACCATGCTATGCACACCTGATCTTGGTTTGCAATATATTCCTCCTGTTGGTAGCTGTACACATTCAGTTGCCTCACCCTTTCCACAGGCATTGCTAATTAAGCACCATACTTGGATCTGGTCCGCCTTTATCAATGGTTGCTGTCTGGCACTGGGAGGGTCAGTTCTGATATAGTCCTGGTATGTGTAGAGCTTGCTCCACATGCTGGGACCTGGGCTGGCCTCTATCCACAATTGCCTCTTTTGCAACATAGAAGCGGTTATATATACAGGTTACAGGTATGTGTGCTCCATTATGGTTCTGCTTTTAACTTTATCTAGGAGGCCGCATGGCACATGAAATACAGAATATAGAGTAGGACCCCCCTATTGAGATTTGCCGTGACGTTGGCAGGGGTGGCTCAAAGAATTGATCAATTATTTGCTAAAAATCTCATTTATATTACAGTACAGTTGGAATAAATCTGTGAATTTGCACTTTTTATATGATGCATGCCATTTTCAGATCGTGCTGGCTCCCCTCCCTCCTGTAGATTTGCAGTTTTATGGTGCACTTGCTTCTCATGAAAGGGAACTTTGTTCTAAGAAATTCTGATTAACTCAAGAAGGAATCTGTAAATCCCGGGCTGTCAGCAATCTTGTCTTAGAAAGCTACTTCTATAAATACATATCCAGCAGTATACAGTATACACCCAGAATATAATCAGCTTACCCTAAACCTACCAGCGCTCTGTACTGGGCTGAAGGCCTGAGGACACACACATCATCTACAACAAACTTATAATGGGTGTTTCGTTACATATAATGCAGTGTCACATGTAATAACTCAGATCTAGCTGTACTCTGCGGCACTTAAAGGGGTAATTTACAATAAACCACCTTATAAATGCTAGGTTACATAGTTGTTGGGCAGCATTACATCACTCTCATCACTATGCAGTGCTGTGGACTGTGATTCTAGTTTAACATCGCTGGAATTGGGACGCATTTCAGCTGTAAAATGAACACTAATGTGCAGCTGTATTATGACATCTTAAACTATCCTTTGTGGCAAAAATATTATCCGCGTTCACAGATGAGTGGTATGACCCTACAGCCGAAGTGAATATCAAAATCTCTGGAGTTTGTTGCAGCAATATAAAGGAACTGTTAACATTATTTGCAAACTTTCTGGCAAAATGCAACCTTGAAATAAGCAGTAGTGATTTGTATCAATTTTGCGATATTCCCCATTACTCCTAAATGGGGTTTTCAGTCACAGAAAGTGATAGCGTATCACTTATAGCATTAATATCTGATGAGTGGGAGACTGACTGGTGCGACCCCCACTGATCCTGGGAAGGAAGCAGCCGCAGTTACAGTGTAGCACTGTGTTATTTTTAGGCAGAGGCGTGGGTCTCGGTGCAGAGTTTGAGCCTGGCCCCCCCCCCATATGTTCGTCAGATGTACAGGCCATTGTAGCATTCTAAATCCTATAAAGACATACAAGTTGCCCCCCCTTCATTGTGTGGTAATGTCCCCCATCCTGTACTAATATCCCTTATACTGGGCCACTTCCTTGTAAATATGTCCCCCATCCAGGTAAATATGTCCCCCATCCTGGTATATATCCACATCATGACCCCATCATAGTATATGTCCCCATCATGGCCCCATCCTGGTGTATGACCCCCATCATGCCTATATCCTGGTAAATATGGCCCTATCCTGGTGTATGACCCTGATCATGGATATAGCCTGGTATATATGGCCCCATCCTTGTATATATGTCCCCATCATGGCCCATCCTGGTATAGATGGCCCCATCATGGCCCATCCTGGTATATATTACCCTATCATGGTATATAGTCCCCCATCTTGGCCCCATCCTGGTATATATGTTCCCATCATGGCCCCATCCTGGTATATAGCCCCATTCTGGTATATATCCCAAGCATGTCTCCACCCTGGTATATAGCCCCCATACTGGTATATAGCCTTCCATCATGGTATATAGCCCTCCATCATGGTATATAGTCCCCTGATACTGGTATATTGCCCCCTCATCCTGGTATATAGCCCACCATCCTGATATATAGCCCCCTCATCCTGGTATATAGACCCACACTGAACTGCACACAGTAAAAAAAAAAAAAAAAATGTACTCACTTTCCCTGCACTCCCCTGGCGTCCTCCTGTGAGACTGTCATGTAGCAACTGACCAGCGTGTAAGTGGCGCAGCGCATGACAGCACTGGCAGCTGTCAGAATACTCTCTGCTCCCCATGCACAGCATTGTGTGCGTGGGGAGCAATGAATATTCATGGCCTTCAGCGCAGGTATCCGACGCATCTCTGTATTGCGATGTATTTCAACTGGATGCATGCCCTTGGACACATCCATCTGAATCAGGGGCTGGGGCAGGCAGGCCCCCTGTACCTCCAGTAAAATCCAGCATAATATACATGCAGATTTGTGTCACATTTTACTACTTATTTGATCAGGATTTTATTTTTATACACGAAGGGCAAAATCTGAGCTGAAAATTATAAATGACATGCTACAGATTTAAAACACCTGCAATGCATTACAGACAAGATCTTATTTTGCATTCATATTGCACTAGGCACCTTAACCCCTTCACCCCCCCAGACGATTTTCCGTTCCCCCCCCCTTTTTCCAAGAGCCATAACTTTTTTTTATTTTTCCATCAATGTAACCAACCATATGAGGGCTTGATGTTTGCAGGACAAGTTGGACTTTTGAACGACACCATTTATTCTTCCCCATATTATACTGCAAAACAGAAAAAAAAAGTGCGGTGGAATTGCAAAAAAAAAGTGCAATTGCACAATTGCTTTTTTGTTTTATATTGACCATGTTCACTATACAGTAAAACTGAGCTGGCCTTCTGATTTCCCAGGTCAGTGCGAGTTTGTAGATACCAAACATGTATAGTTTTATTTTTACCTAAGTGGTGAAAAAAAAAATTTGAAATATGTCTAAAAAAAAGAATTGCGCTTTTGTCACTATTTTCTGAGATCTGTAGTGTTCTCATTTTTTGGGATCTGGAGCTGTGTGAGGGTTTATTTTTTGCATCTTCAGCTAACATTTTTAATTATACCATTTTTGGGTAGACGCGGTGTTTTGATCACCTGTTATTGTATTTTAATGCAATGTTGCAGTGACCCAAAATACATAATTCTGGCGTTTTATTTTTATCGCTACGCCGTGTAAAGATCAGATTAATTTATTTTATATTTTGATAGATTGGGCATTTATGAACATACCAAATACCGATACCAAATATGTTTACTTTATTTATTTATTTATTTTTAATGGGGCAAAAGGGGGGTGATTTGAACTTTTAGGTTTATTTCATATTTTTAAAAACTTTTTTTTTAAAAGATTTTTTTATTAATTTATTAGTCGCCTTCAATCCTGCTGTGCTTCAGCCTCATCATCAGCCCAGCTCTGTACAGCAGAAATGCTGGTTTTCTGTGAGTGCTGGCGCTCAGCCGGCATGCACAGGAAGCACGTCATGACAGCGACAGGAATCATCAGCTGTTCCCTTTCATGGCAACCCATAGCGTCACGGGAGCGGCGATAGTGGTGGGAAAGGTGCAATCCCCGCCAGAGAGCATTGGATCGCGCTGTTAGAATTTGATAGTGCAATCTAACTGGTTAACAGGCACAGGTGAATCTCTGATCTCCGATCCACTGAAGCCTGTTAGCTGCACATGGCTGCTGATCAGAACAGCAGACATGTGCGTGAAATAATCCGAGTTCTTATTAAAGAGACATACACGACCAATGACGAATAGGTACGTCAATGGTCATAAAGGGGTTAAATGGTCGCACCTCCTACTTTTAAGACTAAAGGGTGCTTTACACGCTGCGACATCGCTACCGATATATCGTCGGGTTCACGTTGTTAGTGACGCACATCCGGCGCCGGTAGCAACATCGCAGCGTATAACACTAATGAGCGACGATCAACGATCGCAAAATCGTTCAAAAACGGTGATCATTGACACGTCGTTCATTTCCTTAATATCGCTGCAGCCACCGGTACGATGTTGTTCGTCGTTCCTACGGCAGCACACATCGCTATGTGTGACACCACGGGAGCGACGAACATCTCCTTACCTGCATCCACCGGCAATGCGGAAGGAAGGGGGCGGGATGTTACGTCCCGCTCATCTCCGCCCCTCCGCTTCTATTGGCCGGCTGCTTAGTGACGCTGCAGTGACGTCGCTATGATGCCGAACACACCTCCCCCTTGAGGGAGGGATTGTTCGACGGTCACAGCCACGTCGCTGACAAGGTATGTTCGTGTGACGCTGCCGTAGCGATAATGTTCGCTACGGCAGCGAGCACCAAATGTCACACGAACGACGGGGGCGGGTGCTATCGCGCTCGACATCGCTAGTGATGTTGCAGCGTGTAAAGCACCCTTAATAGTATGCACGCACAACATGTAATACACACCGTAACCCAAATGAAAGAGCGCTAAATGCTTAAAAACAATGAACATATGTGTCACAAACCACCGGGGGGGGTCACTCAGAAATCCCCCGCGCTGGCTACCAGTACGTCACAATCGGGGGGTAACAAGTGGGGGTCACCCCTCCTTTATACCTCCCGACCGACAGACAGAGCACGTGACGCGCTCTCTAGCGCCCCTCTTATAGTCAGGCCAATTATGGAATTGCCCGACCATAAGCAAGGAGGCCGCTATACTACTTATGCCGATTATTGAAGGGTCCCCGGTGAGAGTAAGGTATATATTCCCCCGACCTCCGCGGGCGGAATATATAAAATCTCCCCGAATCTCACTGGCCTCCCCACAATAATCCTTGGCACAATTCGCTGCCACCAACCGATTTACGGTAACTATTAGCCGAACACACAGACGTGGGATTCAAGATCGAGATAACAGAACAGCCCAAGATTAATTATATAATTTAATCAGCCTAAAGCACACTAGAAACTACAATATATACAATAGGGAATCTACAGAATATACATATGTCAGAGTACAGTTACAATCAAAGCATGGGTTACAAACAGGCATACACAGTTCCAGCAGTTACCTTGTTGCGTCTGGCCACAGGGGGGCGCTGTAGACCAGGTTTCCAGGAACTCCCACAGATGTTTCCTACACGTGCCCCCAGCGAAAGAACGCTGGAAAATGGCCGAAGTAGGGTTATCAACCTGGGCAGATCCAGGTCCCCTCCTACCTTAGTGACCTCAGAGGGAGCACTGCTCCACCCCTGGCTGGAGTTATGGACAAAATCCACAACATGGAATATGGCCATAACTTTGCCTGGGAGCGTCGTAGGCGGACGCCAATGCTCTCATTGTGACAGTTATGAATTTAGCTACAGAACGAGGGGACTCATGACCTGTCTGCCAGTTCCCCATTGGCTGATATCACGCCTGGGGCATTTCCCAATGTCCTGCTCCCATAAAAAGGGTGTGCCGGCATCGTCCGCATGCGGAGACACCATTTTTATGGTTGCCATATTTATCGGAAATATGGCTTGCGAGATATGAACCATTTTTTACTGGAGTCGTTCTGTCTAGCTAGTTCCATAGCCTTGCTAATGAGATACAACTCTTGTTACAGGGTGACGGCAGGGAGTCATCCTGTGTCCATTGTTCCCACACCACCTCATCTCCATATCACAGGACATGGCCATGGAGGTGTAAGTGGAACACTGAGAACAAGAAGGGAGGGGGGCACTGCCAGGGAGTGATGAGGGATTATGACTGGAGTCATAATTCATCTTCATATCCCGGGATTTGCCTCACACCTCCCCCCTTTTGAGGGCGCTAGGGGGCAGCACACTCCGGTGTTCCCCCGTGCGCCCGTCCGCGACCTCTCCTTGTCGGGACAGCCCGTCTGCGTTACCGTGGTCACGGCCCCTTTTGTGGCGAATGGTGAAGTTGTATTGCTGGAGCGCAAGGCTCCATCGCAACAATCGCCCATTCGTCCCAGAGACGGTGTGCAACCAGCTGAGGGGATTGTGGTCCGTCTCCACGATGAAGTGGCGCCCGTATAGATAGGGTTGCAGACGCTGCAGGGCCCACACTATGGCCAGGCACTCCTTCTCCATCGTGGAATAGGCAACTTCCCTTGGTAACAGCTTCCTGCTCAGGTACAAGACTGGGTGCTCTTGGCTCGCAGAGTCCACCTGGCTGAGCACCGCACCGAGGCCGAAGTCACTGGCGTCGGTCTGTACTACAAACGGCCGCGTGAAGTCGGCTGCCTGTAGCACGGGCGGGCTGGACAGGGCGTCCTTTAGGGCCTGGAAGGCTGTCTCGCAGTCCATTGTCCAATCGACTGCAGAGGGCAGCTTCTTCTTGGTGAGGTCCGTCAAGGGCTTTGCCAGGCTACTATAGCGTGGAACAAACCTCCTATAGTACCCGGCGGTCCCCAAGAAGGACATCACCTGCTTCTTGGTCCTGGGGGTGGGCCAGGATGCGATGGCTTCCACTTTCTCAGGCTCGGGCTTCAGTGTTCTCCCACCTACCCGGTGACCGAGGTACTGGACCTCGCTCATGGCCAGCTGACACTTTCCCGGCTTGATGGTCAAACCTGCCCGGTGGATCCGCCTGAGCACCTGTGCTAGATGCTCTAGGTGGTCCTCCCAGGTGGGACTGAAGACGGCAATGTCATCCAGGTACGCGGACGCGTACCCTTCAAGTCCCTTGAGCAGGGTGTTGACCATCCGCTGGAAAGTGGCAGGGGCATTCCTCATCCCGAATGGCATCACCGCGGACTCGTACAGTCCAAATGGGGTAATAAAGGCAGAGCGTTCCCTGGCCTTGCGAGTCAGGGGGATCTGCCAATATCCCCGTCTCAGGTCCATGATGGTCAGGTACTGAGCCCCGGCCAACTGATCGAGCAGGTCATCGATGCGTGGCATTGGGTACGCATCGGCGACCGTGACCGCATTGAGCCCCCTGTAGTCCACGCAGAACCGAGTGGTTCGGTCCTTCTTAGGGACGAGGACTACAGGCGAGGCCCAAGCGCTGTTGGATGCCTGGATCACCCCCAGCTTCAGCATCTCGTCAATCTCCTGGCGCATGTGTTGCTGCACCTCCAGGGAGACCCAATATGCTGAACGCCGGATCGGGGGATGATCCCCAGTGTCCACGTGATGGACAGCCAAGTCAGTCCTTCCGGGCTGGTTGGTAAACAACCCCCGGAAGGGGAGGAGGGTGGCCCACAGCTGGGACCGTTGGTCTTCCAGGAGCTGGTGGCCAACCTCCACATCCTCAATGGATCCGCCTGCCCTAACCTGGGCTAGCATATCCAAGAGGGTTTCCGCTTCTCCCTCCTCGGGCAGGTTGCACACGGGGAGCGCACATGCCTCCCGCTCATGATGTGCCTTCATCATGTTCACATGGAAGGGCTTCCGCCTTCCACGGGCAGGGTCCAGGGTGACCAGGTACGTTACAGGGTTGAGCTGCTGGTACACGAGGTATGGGCCTTCCCAGGCTGCCTGAAGCTTGTCCTGTGGTACGGGGACCAGTACCCACACCTTTTGACCCACTTGGTAGGTCCTCTCACAAGCGTTCTGGTCGTACCAACGCTTCTGATCGGCCTGGGCTTGAGCCATATTGTCGTGTACCAGTTGCGTCAAGGCCTGCATTTTGTCCCGGAAGCGCATGACATACTCGATAACCGACACTCCAGGGGTGGCCAAATCCCCTTCCCAAGCCTCTTTCACCAGAGCCAGGGGGCCCCGCACACGTCGCCCGTACAGGAGCTCAAACGGTGAGAATCCTGTTGAGGCCTGTGGAACCTCCCGGTAAGCAAATAGCAGGTGTGGGAGATACCGCTCCCAGTCACGCCCATGGGAGTCGACCAACATCTTAAGCATCTGCTTTAAGGTGCCATTAAACCGCTCGCACAGGCCATTAGTCTGTGGATGGTACGGGCTGGCCACCAGATGTCGCACCTGGACTTGCTTACAGAGGGCCTCCATCAGCTGGGACATGAATTGGGTCCCCCGGTCAGTGAGCATTTCCTGGGGAAAACCCACTCGGGAGAAAATCTCCAGCAATGCGGTGGCCACCTTGTCAGCCCGAATGGACGACAAGGCCACTGCTTCTGGGTACCGGGTGGCATAGTCCACTACCGTCAGTATGAAGCGTTTCCCGGAGCTGCTGGGGATGGCCAGCGGGCCGACCAGATCCACAGCCACCCTCCTGAAAGGCTCATCGATGATTGGCAGAGATACTAGTGGGGCTTTGGGGCGTGGCCCCGCCTTCCCCACTCTCTGACAGGTTTCACACGAACGGCAGTAGGCAGCCACATCGGCCCCCATTTTTGGCCAGTAGAAATGCTGGTTTAACCTGGCCTTGGTCTTAGCGATCCCTAGGTGTCCGGCCATCGGAATCTCATGTGCGATCCGCAACAACTCCGTCCGGAACGGATAGGGTACCACCAACTGTCGGTCCCTGGGCCACGCCTCCGGTGAACCCTGCTGGACCGTGGCCCGGTACAGCCGTCCTTGGTCCCAGACCACTCGCTCCGGGTCCGAGTCCGAGGGAGGCTGTGCCGCCTGCTCCTTAAGAGCTTTCAGGCTGTCGTCAGCTTCTAACGCTGCCTGAAACCCCTGACTAGATGTGGCCAGAATCGACGAGACTGTCACATCTTCAGTCAGTACCCCGGGACCTGTGTCCTGGCCTCCACCTGACTCGGCTGCCACTTGGTCAGAAGGGGAAGAGCTATCGGACCTCCGGGAGGCCCCTTGGCTTCCAGCACTCCCACTGCGGGTGACAGCGGCCACAGCCGCTGCGACCGTGGGTCGTGCCTGCTCCTCCTCCGTTCCTGACCAAGTCGCCGGTTCAGGCAGACCTACCTGGCTTCCTGACACCCCGGTTGTGGGGGAACCATGCACCGAGATCTTACCTGGGAGCACTTCCGCTCCTGGACCGGCCCCAATCTCACCTGCCTGTTCCCCTCCTGCAGCAACAGAACCCCGCTGTGAAATCTCTGGGGACCCCACATTTGCTGTGGTAGCCCCCACCCCACACACTGGTCCTCCCCCTGCAGCACCCTGCTCTCTGCTTATCCCTGCAGAGGGCAACAGATCCCAGCTCACAGGCTGATTACTTGTAGAGGCATTGTCACACCTTTCTCTGACCCCCTCCCCTCCTGTCACAGCTGCAGCTGCGTGTGTGTCTATGGTGTCTATGCAAGCAGAAATATCAGAGTTCACTCCCTCCTCCCTTACATCATTCATAGATAACACATTAACATTGTCCGGAGGCATGTCAGTACTGGCTGAAGGTTCAGCCCTTGGTTGGGGCCCAAACTGGGAGGTTATCTGCCCCAAATCTGTCCCAAGTAGCACGTTTGCGGGGATCCGATCAGTTACCCCCACCTCCCTCACCCCTCGCCCTGCGCCCCAGTCCACATAAATGTCAGCAACAGGCAGCGCCGGGTCAGTGCCTCCAATCCCGGAGACAGCGAGGGTTTTTCCAGGGATCAAGTCTTGGGGGGACACCATCTCAGGCCGCACCAGAGTCACCTCCGAGGCGCTGTCTCGCAGTCCTATGGTCACAGACCGGCCGACGGTGACAGGTTGGAAGCTGTCCAGGGACCTACCACCACCCCCACCCACACAATACACCTTGGGCGGCCCTTGGGACGGGGACGGAGCCGGGGCCTTGGGACGCTGAGGGCACATGGCCTTGAAGTGTCCAGGTAGGTTGCACTGGTGGCACCGTCTTGGTTCCGCCACGGGCCTGGAGAGGGGAGTTGAGGGGGACACCCCCTGCAGTCTAGGGGCAGGTGGGGCAGTCGCAGAATTCATCTTACCCCCTCTCCAGGTGCTGCTGGTGGCCGCTCTCCTGGCCTCAGGGGCCCGGTTGTTGGTGTAGTCATCGGCAAGGGCAGCTGTAGCCGTGGACCCCTTTGGCTTCTGGTCTCGGATGAACTGGCGGAGATCCTCAGGGCAGTTCCACAAGAGTTGCTCCGTGATGAACAAGTCCAGGATCTCCGGTCCGGTGGAAAGCTGCAGGCCTTGGGTCCAGTGGTCGGCAGCTCGGGCAAGTGCCCGCCGGTGGTCAGCCCAGGAGTCCTTTGGTCCCTTCTGTAGGCTCCGGAACTTCTTGCGGTAGGACTCTGGAGTGAGGTTGTACTGTTGGATCAGGGCCCGCTTGATGGTGTCGTAGCCCTGATCTGCCTCAGCAGGCAAGTCCCCAAGGACATCCAGGGCCTTACCCCTTAAACGGGGGGTCAGGTATTTGGCCCACTGGTCCTTGTCCAGATGGTGCTGCAAGCAAGTCCGTTCAAAAGCAGTCAAGAAAGAGTCCAAGTCTCCATCCTTCTCCAGCACTGGGAAGTCCTCAACACGGACCTTTGGAAGTTTGGTGTCTCGAAGGTCACATGTGGCTGATGAGGGCCGGAGCTGAGCTAGCTGCAGCTGGTAGTCACGGTCTGCCTGTCGCTCTCGCTCTTCACGCGCTGCCTGCCGCTCTCGCTCCGCAGCCTCACGCTCTGCTTGCCGCTCTGCCCTGCGCTCTGCCAGGAGTTCCTTGTAGCCCTTCTGGTCTCCAGCCTGGAGAAGGGCCATAGCCATTTGAAGAAGGCTATCCGAGCCTCCCAGGCTCGGTGGAATGGCACGTGGTGATCTGCGGCCCGCTGCGGAGCCTGGTGATTCACTGTCCCTTGCAGAGCGGAGGGCTGGCATCTGGCTCGTTGAGGACCCTTGGGTGAGCTGCTCCTCATCTTGTCCATAATTGCCAGCTTGTGCGCTGTCCTCTGCAGAACGGTTTTCTGGCGTCGAGCTCCTGGAGGACTCGTGGGCAACCTCCTCATTACTGCCCACAGCACCGTCCTCCCTCTCTTCGGCTCCTGCTTTAGCATTGGCCAGTTGCATAGCTCTGCTCCTGGTGCCATCAGCCATTCTTGCAGACTTTTGGTCACTGACACAGAACTGACACCTGATGCCTCCACACACCTTACAGTATCTGCACTCTGACACTCTAGTGTTGAGCTAGTCTGAAGACCCCAGCAGCCACAGCTGCTGCAGGCAGTCTTTAGTGTCTGGGAGTATGGGTCTCACACTCACACACACTATTATCTCGATCCCACCGCTATGCCACCAATATGTCACAAACCACCGGGGGGGTCACTCAGAAATCCCCCGCGCTGGCTACCAGTACGTCACAATCGGGGGGTAACAAGTGGGGGTCACCCCTCCTTTATACCTCCCGACCGACAGACAGAGCACGTGACGCGCTCTCTAGCGCCCCTCTTATAGTCAGGCCAATTATGGAATTGCCCGACCATAAGCAAGGAGGCCGCTATACTACTTATGCCGATTATTGAAGGGTCCCCGGTGAGAGTAAGGTATATATTCCCCCGACCTCCGCGGGCGGAATATATAAAATCTCCCCGAATCTCACTGGCCTCCCCACAATAATCCTTGGCACAATTCGCTGCCACCAACCGATTTACGGTAACTATTAGCCGAACACACAGACGTGGGATTCAAGATCGAGATAACAGAACAGCCCAAGATTAATTATATAATTTAATCAGCCTAAAGCACACTAGAAACTACAATATATACAATAGGGAATCTACAGAATATACATATGTCAGAGTACAGTTACAATCAAAGCATGGGTTACAAACAGGCATACACAGTTCCAGCAGTTACCTTGTTGCGTCTGGCCACAGGGGGGCGCTGTAGACCAGGTTTCCAGGAACTCCCACAGATGTTTCCTACACGTGCCCCCAGCGAAAGAACGCTGGAAAATGGCCGAAGTAGGGTTATCAACCTGGGCAGATCCAGGTCCCCTCCTACCTTAGTGACCTCAGAGGGAGCACTGCTCCACCCCTGGCTGGAGTTATGGACAAAATCCACAACATGGAATATGGCCATAACTTTGCCTGGGAGCGTCGTAGGCGGACGCCAATGCTCTCATTGTGACAGTTATGAATTTAGCTACAGAACGAGGGGACTCATGACCTGTCTGCCAGTTCCCCATTGGCTGATATCACGCCTGGGGCATTTCCCAATGTCCTGCTCCCATAAAAAGGGTGTGCCGGCATCGTCCGCATGCGGAGACACCATTTTTATGGTTGCCATATTTATCGGAAATATGGCTTGCGAGATATGAACCATTTTTTACTGGAGTCGTTCTGTCTAGCTAGTTCCATAGCCTTGCTAATGAGATACAACTCTTGTTACAGGGTGACGGCAGGGAGTCATCCTGTGTCCATTGTTCCCACACCACCTCATCTCCATATCACAGGACATGGCCATGGAGGTGTAAGTGGAACACTGAGAACAAGAAGGGAGGGGGGCACTGCCAGGGAGTGATGAGGGATTATGACTGGAGTCATAATTCATCTTCATATCCCGGGATTTGCCTCACAATATGCAATGTAAAAATGATTCGCTATTCATAGCTTCAGTCTTTTGAGCAACTTTTTTTAACTGCTTCAGGTTTTTAAAGACACACAGAGGTTAAATGAAGTGACCGGTCCATTCTTCTGGTGACTTCCGATTGGACGTCGATCGGTATTTTTTTCAATACAAATTTAACCCCTTACCAAAATAGGACATACTGGTACGTCCTATGTCGACTCCCTGCCTTTGATGCAGGCTCACACGCTGATCCTGCATCATTCCCTGCAAATTTCAGCTGATCTGATCAGTCGACATGTGCATCTAACAGCCATGGGTGGATTGGACATCCACCTGCGACTGTTAACCAGTTTGATCTCGCTGTCAATCTCTTACAGAGATTTCACTGTGTTGAGCGCCCTCGTTGGCTGCCGGCAGTGTTTTCTCTGGCTGGTCTCCCCGAGATCAGTGATTGTTTTGTCTTGCTGGTCTACTAGGCATTGCTCCCACATGACCAGAATCCTACTCCACACTGATGAGGGGCAATACCCTGAAACGGCTGTCTGTGGATGGATACCTGGCCTTGGTATTTCCCTTGTCATATCTTTAAACTTGTCAAAGAGTTGGATATTGACTAAAAGGGCCACTTAATATTGTGGTTTTGATGGTTTCCTAAAAAGAGACACTCTTTGGCTAGGTCCTTCCCAGAGGGATATCTGGTTAGTTTCTGTGTCGAGACACCTAACAGAGGCTCCACTGACTTTTTTGATTTGCATATTTCCCAGGGAGCAATGCACCTAGGATTTCACTGTGTTGAGCGCCCTTGTTGGCTGCCGGCAGTGTTTTCTCTGGCTGGTCTCCCCGAGATCAGTGACTGTTTTGTCTTGTTAATCTCTCACAGAGGGATTTAACGCACGGTGGTGGGGAGCGTGTAATTTCCCGCTCCCATCAGCAGCTTTGCGACATGATCCCAGGGTGCTGATGGGTTCTCATGACAGTTGCAGGATCAGCTGATGACCCTGTGTCTTTCATGACGAACTCCCTATGGACGTCGGCTGTATGCCGGCATTCATAGGAAGTCATCATTTCTGCTGTACAGAGCAATGCTGATTAGTGATGGGCAGACCCAAACTGTAAAAACACCCAAGTGTTGGGCCCGGACTTCTGGGTAATGATATGGTCCAGCAACTCGGGTAATGAAAAAAAAAATAAAGGAAAAATAAAGAAAATAAGAATAAAGCAGGCATACTATACTTACAGAGTCTCCGGCATGGGTATATCTGCTTCCGGGGCTGCTCATTCTGTTTGGGGGCAGCTCTTTAGCTTCATACATATTCACTGCTTTCCTCGCCCACCGGCAGTACTGGCATCTGTGATTGGTTGCAGTGAGATGCGCCCCTAGCCTGTGTAACAGCATGTCTGACTCTTTGCAATCAAAGACCCGGTCTGCGGGTCTATAATGTGGTGTAAAAATAAATAAAAATCGGCATAGTGTCCTCCCATATTATGATACCAGCACAGATAAAGCATACGGCTACAGTCTGCAGCCCCAACTGTGCACTTATCTTGGCTATGTATCAAAATAAGAGGAACCGCATGCAGCTTTTCTTTTTTTTTTTTAAATTCTTTAAATAAATAATTTAAAAAAATGGCATGCAGCCCCCCTCCCCCCTAATTTTGATACCTAGCAATGATAAAGCAGACAGCTGGGGGCTGGTATTCTCAGGCTGGGGAAACCCATCCTTATTGGGGCCCCACCAGCCTAAAAATAGCAGCCACCCAGGATTGTTGCACGACTCCACCCAATTGCCCTCATGCTGTTGCAATCAGGTAATAAGGGATTAATAACAGCTCACAGTGCCATTTTTTTTTACAACTTTCTGAACCTTTTTTCACTACTTAAGTAAAAAAAGAAAACCTATACATGTTTGGTAACTGTATACTCGTACTGACCTGGGGAATCATATTGGCAGGTCAGTTTAAACATACAGTGAACATGATAAATAAAAAAAAAAATTAAAAATTAAAAAATTGTGGAATTTATAGCAATTTCACTGCACTTGGAATTTTATTTCCCACTTTCCAGTACACTATGTGATATAATGGATGGTGTCATTCACAAGTAACAATTGTCCCGCAAAAAAACAAGCCCTTATATGGCTATATTGATGGAAAACAAAAAAGATATGGCTCTTGGAAGAAGGGGAAGAAAAAACTAAAGCGCAAAAACGGAAAGTAGTCTGGCTTAAAGAGGTTATATAAAAAAATTGGTGGCCAAAATGCTCTGAAGCGTATTTTACCTGAGATGCTCACTGGGTTTCTCAGACGTGTGTACAAGGTGCCCATACCCTTTCAATAGTCTAATGTATATGGGGGCTTTAACCATTAAAGGAGTTGTCCGACATTAGCTTAACAAAAATTTTTGAGTTTATCTGTGCTGTATTGTCATATAAATCACACCTACATTGTTATTTTTTGTTTTCTAACTTTTGTTCCTCTTGAATTATCCCTTTATTCTCTGCAGCTTCTTGTTTACATTCAGCTCCAGCAAACTGACCACTTCCTGTGCTGAACCTCAGTCAGAGCTGTCACCGCCCAGCCTCAGTGTCCAGCCCCACCCCAGTGTCCAGCCTCGCCCCCTGCACGCCCCCTGCACACACAGTCCCTGTCAGTATTCTTCCCCAGCACCTGACCTGGTATCACTACAGCATTGCAAATAACAGCCCCACATCGGGCTCTGCACCGTACACGCACACACATGGCTCTGCACCGTACACGCACACACATGGCTCTGCACACGCACACATATGGCTCTGTACCGCACACATATGGCTCTGCACACGCACACACATGGCTCTGCACCGTACACGCACACATATGGCTCTGTACCGCACACATATGGCTCTGTACCGCACACGCACACACATGGCTCTGCACCGTACACGCACACACATGGCTCTGCACACGCACACATATGGCTCTGCACCGCACACGCACACATATGGCTCTGCACCGTACACGCACACACATGGCTCTGCACCGTACACGCACACACATGGCTCTGCACACGCACACATATGGCTCTGTACCGCACACGCACACACATGGCTCTGCACACGCACACATATGGCTCTGTACTGCACACGCACACATATGGCTCTGCACACGCACACACATGGCTCTGCACCGTACACGCACACACATGGCTCTGCACACGCACACATATGGCTCTGCAACCCCCCCATCCCCATCCCCATCCCCATAGGGAACACATGTGGAGTACATACTCACCCGTCCTCGGTCCCCGCCGCTCCTCGTTCGTGCGCTGTCTGTGTTCTCTTCAGCACAGTAGTGACGTCACCGCTGTGCTGAAGAGAGCACAGACAGCGGGAGGGACAGTGATGAGAAGCTGCGCTGCGCTCCTTCTCATCAGCACTTTCACATGTACCGGCATCGGTGATCTGTGATGCCGGTACATTTGAATGTGCGATCCTGGGCAGGGGGCCCGGTACTGGCGCTGATACCACGGCAGCTGCCACCAGGCCCCGCCCCCAGGTCACGGACCCCACAGCAGTGCAGGGGGAGGTTACTGGAGGTGCGGGGGGAATGTGTGGGAGGGTGCAGGGAAGGGGGCGGTGACTCCTCGCACTGTAGACACCCAGCAGGGAGGTGACATGCTGTTCCACATTTGCATGTCAACATGGCCCTGCCCATGTAGACGTGCAATGACCGGAAGCAGCAAAATCGCGGCAGGAGCGGTCACATGACCGCTCTGAGCCGGGGGAGAGGGGCTGACAGCAGGGCAGGTAAGTGGTCTCTATCTACTTAGGCTGCTTTCGCACCTCCGGCTTTTGCAATGCGGCACAATCCGGCACTTTGCAGGAAAACCGCAACCGGTTTTTTTTGCTGCCGGTTGCGTTTTTCCTGCATAGACTTTAATTAGTGCCGCATTGTGCCGCATGGGCTTGCGTTCGGTCCGGCTTTTGCCGCATGCGGCAGATTTAGCCGATGCGGCGGCCGGATGGAACGTTCCCTGGCACGTTTTTTGCTCCGGCAAAAAAAAACGCATCGCGCCGCATCCGGCAGATGCGGCGCTTTTCCCAATGCATCCCTATGGATGCCGGATGCGGCGCGATGCGGCAAAAACCGCATCCGGCCGCCGCATGCGGTTTTTGCCACTGCGCATGCTCAGTAGCATGCCGCAAGCGGCAAAAACCGGACCGGCCGCATGTAAAAAACTTATGCAAAGGATGCGGTGTTTTCACCGTATCCGTTGCATAGGCTTCACAGCCGGATTGAGCCGCAGAGCTCAAGCCGGATGTGTGAAAGTAGCCTTACCTGCCCCAATGTAGCCCAATAGGGAAATAAAAAAAAAAATGTCAAAGAAGCCGGATAACCCCTTTAATGCTGTGAGCTCATGTCGCTGGACCAACGTCAGCAGGGTGAGCACACCGCTGTACGTCCGTCAGGGCAGGGAGCTAATTGGGGTTTCTCTGACCATGAAAGTTCCGGAGTGTTCATAGCTTCATTTGTGTTTGCATCTCCAAATCCCCTTAATACAAAAATATATAATTTTAGCTATTTGGTCCGACAAAGAAAGAGACAATAAAAATAAAATTCTATCCAGGCAGCGTCGCCTTAGGCACCGGACCTCCTGTCCCTAGAGGTAAATACGGCCCTAACAACAGGTCAATTCCAGTAGCATGTGGAAGAAATTTGGATAAATCTCGTCCACTTTGCTACTACTTTGATTTCACATTCACAAATCCAGTTGAAAAATCTGCAGTGTACCTGTAAACAAGAACTTGCAATTTTTCTGTGGACACTTGACTTGGGTCTCCTCCTTGCACAGTGAGTGATGGAAAGGAAAGGAACAACTGTGTAAGTGTCACAACACTAACCCAGCGATGCGGCCCATACTTTAGGGCACTTTACACACTGTGATCTCGCTAGCGAGATCGCTAGTGAGCGTACCCGCCTTCGTCGGTTGTGCGTCACGGGCAAATCGCTGCCCATGTCGCGCAACATCGCTCGGACCCGTCACACTACTTACCTGCCTAGTGACGTCGCTGTGACTGGCGAACCGCCTCCTTTCTAAGGGCGCGGTTCGTTTGGCGTCACAGCGACGTCACTAAGTGACCGCCAAATAGAAGCGGAGGGGGTGGAGATGAGCGGGACGAACATCCGGCCCACCTCCTTCCTTCCTCATTGCGGGCGGCCGCAGGTAAGGTGAGGTTCCTCGTTCCTGCGGTGTCACACATAGCAATGTGCACCGAGAGCACGAGACGTGTCGTATAAAATTAAGCTAGTGGACAATGCCTCATAGCTTAACACTGGTGTAAGTGCGATCCGATTTTTTTATAGGATCGCACTCGCACAGGAAAATCGCAAGTGGACAAGAGCCCAAAGAAGCACAAATTTCCCAGTGCGCACAGACCCTAAATAAAAACCCCTAAACCATGATCATGGAAGGTGTCATTTTAAAATAGAAATAATCCTGCAAAAAAGAAAAAAAAAACAACCCTGTTCACAGAAAAAGAAAAAAAAATATTATAGCTCTGGAAGGAGATGTGAAAAAAAAATCGAAAGCCCAAAGATATGAACTGACTGTCATTAGGGTTAAAATTATTCAGATACTACCTGATATTATGGGATTACGTCTTTATGTCAATAATCAACATAAAGAATATTCCTGAAGTTATGGCCCCCCCTAGCATGCCACTACAGCAATATTGCGATACTTATCCAAGGTGCCAGCAAATAAAAAAGAAACAGTGACAACACAATGAGACAAACTGCACACTATGCCTGATTACTGCAGTGTGTACAGCAGTAAATAGCACCCTCATAATAATAGCTCTAAAATCGCACTGACTTGAAATCTATCTCTATCAGGCATAATGTTTAAATACCTCTATAAAACAACAATAAACTTTAGGAAAGAAAAACACTTTTGTCAGAAGTGGGATTCGAACCCACGCCTCCAGGGGAGACTGCGACCTGAACGCAGCGCCTTAGACCGCTCGGCCATCCTGACTCTGAATATGAGGGGACATGTGGAGACTGGAGAGCTCGTCTGATACAGGCATGTGACTGCTACACAAATGCAGGTTATATGGTAAGGACGATCGTGACCACGCTCTGCACAAAGCTCACACTACTGGAGACCTCCTCAGCACGATTCATGCTGCGGCATGGCCGCACTGCCAGCGCCTCTACTGACGGAGATGTGTATAACACGCTGATAGAGTGACATTTTAGAACGTTGGCAGCGTTCTGTTACCCAGGTAACGCTGATACTATTAGCACTGCAGTAAAGGAAGAAACACATGCTGTGCTGTCACAATGTGTAAGGCCTGTGCTGATAAAGAGAGTGCTGCCCCATATTTAGCACCCCCATAATTAGTTCCCACAATAGTGCACTCTCACCTCAGATTGCTATAAAAAAAAAGTACATCCTCAGTTCCCACTAATTGTGATTTTTCACTGACAGCTCAGCGCTCTCCCTCATCCCCATAGACAATGAATGGAGGGATTCTACATACTGCTGACCACTGCTCCATTCAAGTGGGGGACCAAGGACCCCCTATATTCATCCTCAATGGGATCACAGGATCCTCAGACGTTATAGATTTATCACCTATTACAAGGATAAGTTGCACATTTTTCATGAGCCAACCCCTTTAACCTCTTCACTCCCCCGGCAATTTTCCGTCTTCGGTTTTTTCCTCCCCTTCTTCCAAGAGCCATAACTTGTTACATTTTTCTGTCGATATCGCCATATGAGGGTTTGTGTTTTGCGGGATGGGTTGTGCTTTTGATTGACACCATTAATTTTACCATATAGTGTACTGAAAAACAGGAAAAATATTCCAAGTATAGTGAAATTGCAACAACAAAAAAAAAATGCAATTCCACAATTGTTTTTTTTTTTATTTACCACGTTCACTAGATGGTAAAACTGATGTGTCAGTATGATTCCCCAGGTCAGGACAAGTGTGTTAATACCAAACGTATAGTTTTTTTTTATTATTGAAGTGGCGAAAAAAATTAGAAATGTGTCAAAAAAAAAAAAAGAATTGCGCTTTTGTTGCCATTTTTTAAGACCATAGCGTTCTTATTTTTCAGGATCTGGGGCTGTGTGAGGTCTTATGTATTTTCATCTTGAGCTGATGTTTTTATTTATACTATTTTTGGGTAGATGCGATGTTTTGATCACCTGTTATTGCAGTTTAATGCAGCGATGAAAAAAACATAATTTCGGAGTTTTTATTTTTTTCTCGCTACGCCATTTATATTTTTATAAATCGTACATTTCTGAACACAGCGATGCCAAATGTGTATTTTATTATTTTTATTGTTTTATTTAAAAAGGGGCAAAAGGGGGTTGATATGAACTTTTGTGATTTTTAAATTTTTACGTATTTTCCCCCCAATTTTTTTTTTCTACTTTTTATTGTTTTTACTAGTCCCCTTATGGGACTTGAAGCTGGCACTGTCTGATCACTGATGCACAGCACAAATGATCATCTTCTGTGAACGGCGGCGCTCAGCCAGTGTTCACAGGAACTTTGTTATGACAGTGACATCAGCTGGCCCCCGGCTGTCATGATAACCCATCGGCACCCCTTGATCACGTCACAGGGATGCCGATGGGAGCGGGGAATTGCGTGCTCCCCGCCGGCATATATTGCATTGCGCTGTCAAACTTTGTCAGCGCGATGTAACTAGTTAACAGGGGTCAGTAGTGTACGCGGCTGTGCCGGTGATGAGCTGTCAGACTCGTACAAGTCTAACATGACATCAGCCAGCACAGCCTGCGCCCTTTGAGCATGAGCGTGCATGTACACAGAAACACATTCACGCTCCTGTCATAAGTGTGCGCGGCTGTGTCGGTGATGCGGCTTTTTTTTTTTATTATTATTATTATTTAAATAAATAATAAAAAAAAAAAAACGTCGTGCGGTCCCCCACAATTTCCATCCCCAGCCATGGTAATGCCGGCTGGGAGCTGGTATTCCAGACTGCAGCCGCCTGGGATTGCAGCATCTATTAGATGTGATAATCCCGGTGCAACACCAGCTCTTCTCGATTGCCCTGGAGCGGTGGCAATCGGGGTAATAAGGGGTTAATTGCAGCACACAGCTGCTACTAAACACTAAGTCAGTGACTATAGTCACCTGTAAGTGAATGTAAATAAACAAGACACAGAGAAAAATCCTTTATTTGGAATAAAATACAAAACACACACCCTCCTTCATCACTTTATTAACCCACAACACGAGGTTATTAACCCCTTCACGACCGCGGGCAGTAAAATTACGTCCTATTTTAACGTGACTTAACGACCAGGGACGTAATTTTCCTGCCTAAACTTCATTTGATTGCCGTGGCCATAGCAACGGCTTTCAAATGATGTCCCCTGCTGTTTCTTACAGCAGGGGACCTTTGCTTGACCCCAGGGGGGGTGGCATCGCCACCCCCTATCGACGATCGATGTGATTGGCTGTTCAAATCTGAACCGCCAACCACATCGATCGCACTAATTTCGGCAAAAATAATGCCCGAATTAGTGCGATCCTGTGAGATCCAGCTATGAGATGCCGCAGCTGCTGCAGCATATCATAGGTGGACCTCAAACATGTCGCCCCCAGCCCCTGCAGCACTGATTGGAGCGATCGTGCTATGACGCGCAATCGCTCCAATCAGTGTGCAGTGGGGCGGTCTGATCTGCCGGTGGCCGCCCTCCCCAGGCCTGTACTGCTCTGGGGACCCTCCCCCAACATGGCTGCAGCGTGGAGTGGCTAGTACTTTTGGTACCACGCCACCGCTGCTGCCGCCGCAGACGCCGCCTCTGCTGTCACCGCGCCAGCTCCAAAGGTAAGTATTGCGCTCCGGCGATGGCCCCTGCGCGCTCCCGTGAAGGCCCCTGCGCGCTCCCGTGAAGGCCCCTGCCCGTGCCCCCCCAGATCTGCCCCCCTACGCCCCGATCTGCCCCCCGGCATCCCGATCTGCTCCCCACGCGATCTGCCTGCCTCCTCTGTCATCTCTATTCTGCTTCCAAGGTTCCTTCCTTCTGCCTTTGCTTCTCCGCCCCCTCTGCTCTCCCTCTAACCCCCCCCATCTGCCCCCCCCTCTCCCCATCCCCCCCTGCCTCCCCCCCCCCGACGTCCTCTTACCTGCCTTCACGGGTCGTCCGAGGTCTTCACTGGCCCGATCACATCTGCCTCCATCGCTGGGTCCTTCTGCTGATCTGTCCAACGTCCTGCCTGCTGCTGGTGTAAAGCTGTCTATCTCACTGCCTTCTTGTTCCTCTGCAACTCTTCTGGTCAGTGATCCTCTTGGTACTGTGAGTATAACTTTTTTTTTTTTTTTTTTCTTGTATCCTGTCCATTTTTACACTTCATCTGTCCGTGCGTCCCGCCAAGCGCTGATCAGGGATGCAGATAACGGATCTGCATCCGTGGTCAGTTTTTGGCATGACTTTTTTCCGTATTCGCGACGCTTTTTGTATCGCGTCCGTCCGTGCGTCCCGCCGAGCGCTGATCAGGGATGCAGATAACGGATCGGCATCCCTGCTCAATTTTTGGCGTGACTTTTTTCCGTATTCGCGACGCTTTTTGTATCGCATCCGTCCGTGCGTCCCGCCGAGCGCTGATCAGGAATGCAGATAACGGATCGGCATCCCTGCTCAATTTTTGGCGTGACTTTTTTCCGTATTCGCGACAATTTTTGTATGGCATCCGTCTGTGCGTCCCGCCGAGCGCTGATCAGGGATGCACATAACATATCTGCATCCATGGTCAATTTTTGGCGTGACTTTTTTTTTTACGTATCCCAGACGCTTTTTTTATCGCATCCGACCGTGCGTCCTGCAGCGGCCGATCAGTGCACTGCGTCTGTGCGTTTGAAAAGTCAAATGGCGCTCCTTCTCTTCTGAGCCCCGCCATGCGCCCAAACAATTACTTTCCACCACATATGAGGTATCTGCGTACTCAGGAGAAAATGCACAATACGTTTTATGGTGCATTTTTTCCTGATAGCCTTGTGAAAAAAAAAGCTACCTAGTTGAAGCAACCGTTTTGTGGTAAAAAAAATTTTTTTCTTTTCACGGCTCAACGCTATAAACTTCTGTGAAGCCCCCAGGTGTTCAAAGTGCTCACCAAACATCTAGAAAAATTATTTGAGGGCTCTAGTTTCCAAAATGGTGTCACTTGTGGGGGAGCTCCACTGTTTAGGCACCATAGGGGGTCTCCAAACGTGACATGGCGTCCGCTAATGATTCCAACCAATTTTGCTGTCAAATGGCGCTCCTTCTCTTCTGAGCCCCGCCATGCGCCCAAACAATTACTTTCCACCACATATGATGTATCTGCGTACTCAGGAGAAAATGCACAATACATTTTATGGTGCATTTTTTCCTGTTACCCTTGTGAAAAAAAAAGCTACCTAATTGAAGCAACCGTTTTGTGGTAAAAAAATTTTTTTTCTTTTCACGGCTCAACGCTATAAACTTCTGTGAAGCCCCCAGGTGTTCAAAGTGCTCACCAAACATCTAGAAAAATTATTTGAGGGCTCTAGTTTCCAAAATGGGGTCACTTGTGGGGGAGCTCCATTGTTTAGGCACCTCAGGGGGTCTTCAAACCTGACATGGCGTCCGCTAATGAGTGCAGCTAATTTTGCATTTAAATGGCGCTCCTTGCCTTCCGAGCACTGCCGTGTGTCCAAACATTTGATTTCCACCACATATGAGGTATCTGCGTACTCAGGAGAAAATGGACAATACATTTTATGTTGCATTTTTTCCCAATACCCTTGTGAAAAAAAAAGCTACCTAGTTGAAGCAACAGTTTTGTGGTAAAAAAAAAATTTTTTCTTTTCACGGCTCAACGTTATAAACTTCTGTGAAGCCCCCAGGTGTTCAAAGTGCTCATCAAACATCTAGAAAAAATATTTGAGGGCTCTAGTTTCCAAAATGGGGTCACTTGTGGGGGAGCTCCATTGTTTAGGCACCTCAGGGGGTCTTCAAACCCGACATGGCGTCCGCTAATTAGTGCAGCTAATTTTGCATTTAAATGGCGCTCCTTGCCTTCCGAGCACTGCCGTGTGTCCAAACATTTGATTTCCACCACATATGAGGTATCTGCGTACTCAGGAGAAAATGGACAATACATTTTATGTTGCATTTTTTCCCGATACCCTTGTGAAAAAAAAAGCTACCTAGTTGAAGCAACAGTTTTGTGGTAAAAAAAAAAATTTTTTCTTTTCACGGCTCAACGTTATAAACTTCTGTGAAGCCCCCAGGTGTTCAAAGTGCTCATCAAACATCTAGAAAAAATATTTGAGGGCTCTAGTTTCCAAAATGGGGTCACTTGTGGGGGAGCTCCATTGTTTAGGCACCTCAGGGGGTCTTCAAACCCGACATGGCGTCCGCTAATTAGTGCAGCTAATTTTGCGTTCAAAAATTCAAATGGCGCTCCTTGCATTCCGAGCACTGCCGTGTGTCCAAACATTTGATTTCCACCACATATGAGGTATCTGCGTACTCAGGAGAAAATGGACAATATATTTTATGTTGCATTTTTTCCCAATACCCTTGTGAAAAAAAAAGCTACCTAGTTGAAGCAACAGTTTTGTGGTAAAAAAAAATTTTTTTCTTTTCACGGCTCAACGTTATAAACTTCTGTGAAGCCCCCAGGTGTTCAAAGTGCTCATCAAACATCTAGAAAAAATATTTGAGGGCTCTAGTTTCCAAAATGGGGTCACTTGTGGGGGAGCTCCATTGTTTAGGCACCTCAGGGGGTCTTCAAACCCGACATGGCGTCCGCTAATTAGTGCAGCTAATTTTGCGTTCAAAAATTCAAATGGCGCTCCTTGCATTCCGAGCACTGCCGTGTGTCCAAACATTTGATTTCCACCACATATGAGGTATCTGCGTACTCAGGAGAAAATGGACAATACATTTTATGTTGCATTTTTTCCCGATACCCTTGTGAAAAAAAAAGCTACCTAGTTGAAGCAACAGTTTTGTGGTAAAAAATTTTTTTTTTCTTTTCACGGCTCAACGTTACAAACTTCTGTGAAGCCCCCAGGTGTTCAAAGTGCTCATCAAACATCTAGAAAAAATATTTGAGGGCTCTAGTTTCCAAAATGGGGTCACTTGTGGGGGAGCTCCATTGTTTAGGCACCTCAGGGGGTCTTCAAACCCGACATGGCGTCCGCTAATGAGTGCAGCTAATTTTGCGTTCAAAAATTCAAATGGCGCTCCTTCCCTTCCGAGCTCCGCTGTGCACCCAAACAATTGATTTTTACCACATATGGGGTATCGGCATACTCAGGAGAAAATGCACAATAAATTGTAGGGTGCACTTTCTCTTTTCTCCCTTGTGAAAATGAAAATTTTATGGCTAAAGTAACATTTTTGTGTTAAAAAGTAAAATTTTCATTTTTTCCTTCCACATTGCTTTGGTTCCTGTGAAGCACCTAAAGGGTTAATAAACTTTTTGGATGTGGTTTTGAGCAGAGTGAGGGGTGCAGTTTTTAGAATGGGGTCACTTTTGGGTATTTTCTGTCACCTCGGTCTCTCAAAGTCACCTCAAATGTGATGTGGTCCCTAAAAAAAATTATTTTCTAAATTTTGTTGGAAAAATGAGAAATTGCTGATGAACTTTGACCCCTTCTAACTTCCTAACGAAAAAAAAATTTGTTTCGAAAATTGCGCTGATGTAAAGTAGACAAGTGGGAAATGTTATTTAGTAACTATTTTGTGTGACATATTTCTCAGATTTATGGGCATAAATTTTCAAAGTTTGAAAATTGCGAAATTTTCGCCAAATTTCCTAAATTTTCACAAATAAACGCAAAAAATATCGGCCTAAATTTACCACTGACATGAAGTACAATATGTCACGAAAAAACAATCTCAGAATCGCCAGGATCCGTTGAAGCGTCCCAGAGTTATAACCTGTCAAAGTGACACTGGTCAGAATTGCAAAAAATGGCCCGGTCATTAGGGTGTTTTAGTGGCCGGGGGTGAAGGGGTTAATCCACACGAGGTCCCACACCGCTTCAGCTAGAGAACGACCGCTGGCTGTGCAGACAATGACTGCACAGCAGGCAGATACTGTCACAGGCTGTGGGCCCAGTCTGCCTGCAACCAATCACTGACGAGAGGACGGCCGGTGGGTGGGGAAAACATGGAAAGCTGTGTGTATAGATGCACAGTACAGGAAGTGAATGCGTGACCCGGAAGCAGTGTGCCACCATGACACCGAGTCTCGGTAAGTATGAAACGCTGTTTTATTTCTGTTTTTCTTTATTTCTCAATTATTTTCCCCAGTGCCGGATCCGGATCGTACACCCGGAATTCCGGATCCGGCTCCAGCACCCGGAAATCTTTGAAACTGCGCGGATCCGGACTTTTACAGTCCTACTGGACAATATCAGAGCTGGGAACTTTGCTTTCTAATAAATTGGTGACTGAGGGACAATGCCGTTTTTATTTCTCTCTTTTTATATTGTTCAAGATTTCATTTGTGGACTATATCAGAGTCCCTAGAGTACGTCAGACCGGTATGTGGTTTCTTTGTTTTCGTTTTATATAAATTGGTGAACTAGGAAAAAAGTTGGGGAGTGTGTTTTCAAATAAACTATTTTTGTGTGTGTAGTTTTTACTTACTAGTAATGGAGGATGTCTGATGCCTCTCCATTACTAACCCTTGGGCTTGGAGCCAGTTGACATTACACAGCTTACATCAAATCCAAAAGTATTACCACGCTTGCCAACGCATCAGGGCAATCGGGAAGGGCAGAGGCGTTGCGCCAGAATTGGCGCTCTTGATGCGCCACTGCTGGGGCAACTGTGAACCTCTATTTTTAGGCTGAGAAAACCAAATAACCATGGACCTCCCCTGCAGCTGTCTGCTTTACCTTAACTGGTTACCAAAAATAGTGGGGACCCCAAAGTTGTTTTTTTTTTTAATTAGTTATTATCAGGTTAAACAAGCCTTAAAGGGGCTGTCCACTACTTTTACATTGATAGCCTATCCATAGGATAGGTCATCAATGGCTGATCGGCTGGGGACCTACACCACGCACCACCGCCAATCATTTGCTCTTGGTCTTGGCGGCAGCAGCAGGCAGCTGGAAATGCTCAGTTCCGCAGCTGCTCCGTTTTCTAATAGTGGTCGTGGCTGTGTACTGCTCATCCGCCTCACACCCACCCGTGTACTCCACATCCGCTATCAGAAGACAGAGCAGCTCCGGAACTGAGCATTTTTGGCCGCCTGCGGCCGCCGGGGCGAGCGACAGCTAATCGGCTAATGGGGTGCGGGGTGTCAGACCCCGGGCGATCAGACATTAATGAGCTATCCTAAGAATAGGCCTTTAATATAAAAGTAGTGGAAAACCTCTTTAATACCTTTTTAGTACCACATGAAAGGCACTCAAGGGTGCAAGTGTGGCGCCCTGGACAAGCCAGGGGCCACAGAGAACAACACCTACACACCCCCAGCAGTTCACAGCAGACATCCCCAGTGAGACCTGGTTTCTTCCTCGGGCTCAGACAGACACACCAGGTGGGCGGAGTCAGGAGATGGAGACGCCCACCGAGGAGTTTGGCTGGCCTGAGGCAGGAAGCAGGTCCAGACAAGTCCAGGCAGAGGAAAAGGGAGGAGGTCTGCAGGGAGACAGAAGCAGACAGGGGCCTAGGTTGGAGCCTAGGACCCACGGGTAGAGAGTGAGGCAGACGGTAGTGGCCGTCTGTGGGAGCCGGGAAGACAGTTGGTGGAACCGTAGGTAGCCGGGGCTGGGCGGTGGCCCACCGGTACCGAACCGGGGAGCCAGCTGGAAACCGGAGCGAAGGAGGAGCGTACACGGAGGCGAAAGAAAGGACTTACACTACCAACCAGGGTCAGGAGAAAAACTACCGCAGCCGTCTGTGGGACCCGTCCATCCAGCCGTCTGTTTTACCAAGAACTGTGTCCTCATCATTGGCTGAGTGAGTACCACCGTGCCGTGCGGCACAGCGCTGCCCCCGCGACCCTGCACCTCACCAGGCCCTGTAACCTGCCTGCAATCCATCCCTACCCCATCACCGGGCCCCGGGACAACCAACCCCCTACCCACGGAGGGGAGAACTAACAACAAAGCTGCTCCCTGTCACCGCTCCCGGGATCCCCGTCTAGAGCAGCGGTGGTGTCACCAATATCACCACAACCGTGGGTGGCGTCACGGACAATAATCAAAACCCCCACAATCAAAAATCCCCTTTTCACTCACGGGCGAGGAGCGCCGCTCGAGTCCCCGGGATCCGGCCCACCGCTTGAGCCACCACCGAGCAGCAGCGGCAGCCGCAGCAGCAACAGCGACCGGACCCGAGCAGTGGGAGAGCGCAGCGTCCCCTCCTCCGCCCGCGACAACTTGGCGTCACAAACAGGATCCTACCGTTCTACCGACTGGTGGAAGTGCGCCTTGTGTGACCGCCGGAGGTGTCCGGCCGGAAAATTTGTGAAGCCGCCATCTTGGGCGCGAAGAATTCCCGCTCGAGCATCTTCCCCGAGCAGGAAAGGCGTGAAAGTGGAGCCCCGCCCCCTGAAGAAGGAAGTGCTAAAAAGAGACTAAGGGGGATGGGATGGCGTCCGGCTGCATGTGAACCGCGGCTGTGGAAGCAGGGACGCCAGGACTCTGCCAGTGTTTGGTTCCTGGAACACTGCTGCACGAGATGTCCCGTCCGTCCGACACCGCTGAAACCCCGGTGCCCGTGCCCGCGGCCAATGCCCCGACCGACCCGTTACCCCTGTCACCGGTAGCGGAGCTCGCAGCGTCTGTGAGGGAGGGCCCAGGCCTTACCATCGTCACCGCCCTGCCACCGGTCCCGGCTTCCATCCCAGCCGCACCGCCGATGACGACGGCCCCGGCAGTCCGCCCGGCCGCGACGGAGATGACGACGGCTCCGGCAGTCCGCCCGGCCGCAACGGCAGCGAAGCACCCATCCCGTTAACTATCTGGGCAGCCTGGTTCTGGACTGGGGTCAAGGGGTGCTGCCCACTTCTTAGGGGCAGCATCAGGGCCAGGTTGTTTGGGTGGGTGACTGAAGGACCCGTTCCACTGTTATTATTAAAAGTGTTTGATTTTTGTTGCAACGTTAAAGTAATGTGCATCCCGTTGTGGGAAGATTGAAAATGCCTGTTAAATGTTTTATTCTTTTGTAGTTAAAAAAAGAGGAAAATAAAACCGGTGATGGACGGGCAGCCCGCGGACGGTCTGCATTTAACTAAGGGGGAGTGTGGCGCCCTGGACAAGCCAGAGGCCACAGAGAACAACACCTACACACCCCCAGCAGTTCACAGCAGACATCCCCAGTGAGACCTGGTTTCTTCCTCGGGCTCAGACAGACACACCAGGTGGGCGGAGTCAGTAGATGGAGACGCCCACCGAGGAGTTTGGCTGGCCTGAGGCAGGAAGCAGGTCCAGACAAGTCCAGGCAGAGGAAGAGGGAGGAGGTCTGCAGGGAGACAGAAGCAGACAGAGGCCTAGGTTGGAGCCTAGGACCCACGGGTAGAGAGTGAGGCAGACGGTAGTGGCCGTCTGTGGGAGCCGGGAAGACAGTTGGTGGAACCGTAGGTAGCCGGGGCTGGGCGGTGGCCCACCGGTACCGAACCGGGGAGCCAGCTGGAAACCGGAGCGCAGGAGGAGCGTGCACGGAGGCGAAAGAAAGGACTTACACTACCAACCAGGGTCAGGGGAAAAACTACCGCAGCCGTCTGTGGGACCCATCCATCCAGCCGTCTGTTTTACCGAGAACTGTGTCCTCATCATTGGCTGAGTACCACCGTGCCGTGCGGCACAGCGCTGCCCCCGCGATCCTGCACCTCACCAGGCCCTGTAACCCGCCTGCAATCCATCCCTACCCCATCACCGGGCCCCGGGACAACCAACCCCCTACCCACGGAGGGGAGAACTAACAACAAAGCTGCTCCCTGTCACCGCTCCCGGGATCCCCGTCTAGAGCAGCGGTGGTGTCACCAATATCACAACCGTGGGTGGCGTCACGGACAATAATCAAAACCCCCACAATCAAAAATCCCCTTTTCACTCACGGGCGAGGAGCGCCGCTCGAGTCCCCGGGATCCGGCCCACCGCTTGAGCCACCACCGAGCAGCAGCGGCTGCCGCAGCAGCGGCTGGACCCGAGCAGTGGGAGAGCGCAGCGTCCCCTCCTCCGCCCGCGACACAAGTTTATAACCTATAGAGGGATTTGAAATTATACATCTGTAGGATATATACAGTATATCACAAAAGTGAGTACACTCCTCACATTTTTGTTAATATTTTATTATAATATTTATGGGACAACACTGAAGATCTGACATTTTGACACAATGAACAGTAGTCATTGTATAACAGAGAAAATTTGGTGCCCTCTAAATAACTCAACACAAAGCCATGTCTAAACCGCTGGCAACAAAACTGAGTGCACCCATAGGGGAAAATGGCCAAATTGTACCCAAAGTGTGAATATTTTGTGTGGCCACCATTATTTTCCAGCACGGTCTTAACTCTCTTTGGCATTGAAGTCACTAGGAGTCACAAGAGCCACTAGATCCTCTTCATCCTCCATGACGACATTACAAAGCTGGTGGATGTTTGAGACCTTGCGCGCTCCTCCACTTTCCGTTTAAGGAGGCCCCACTCTTCTGTCAATATTGGCATATCAGGGCTTTTTTTGTGGGACGAGTTGTACTTTTGAAAGGAATAATTACTTTTACCATATAGTGTACTGAAAAACGGGCAAATAATTGCAAGTGCGATGAAATTGCAAAAAAAGTGCGATTGTACAATTGTTTTTTGGGTCTTTCATTCACAGTGTTCACTATATGGTAAAACTAATGTGTTGGTTTGACGCCTCACATCAGAACGAGTTTGTAGATACCAAACATGTATACTTTTACTTTTATCTAAGGGGTGAAAAAAATTCAAATGTTTGTAAAAGCAAGGACTAGGGGAAACTATATGCAACTGGGTAAGGAATTGGCTAAAAGATAAGAAACAAAGAGTAGTCATAAATGGTGCATTCTCTAAATGGGCTATAGTCAGCAGTGGGGTGCCGCAGGGATCTGTGCTAGGGCCGATTCTTTTTAATCTCTTTATTAATGACCTTGTGGATGGGATTGATAGTAAAGTGTCAGTCTTTGGTGATGACACCAAACTATGTAGGATATTAAAAACTGACCTTGATAGTACAATATTACAAAAAGATCTGGATAAGATGTCAGAATGGGCAGATACTTGGCAAATGAGATTTAATGTTGATAAATGTAAAGTAATGCACCTAGGACGGAGTAATCCTATAGCGGCGTATACATTAAATGGAAGTAAACTCAGGACTACAGAACAGGAGAAGGACTTGGGTATTCTTATTACAAATAAGCTGAGCAGCAGCACTCAATGTCAGGCAGGAGCTGCTAAAGCAAACAAGATTTTAGGGTGCATAAAAAGAGAGATTAGATCCCGTGATCCCAACGTATTGTTACCCCTCTATAAATCACTTGTAAGGCCACATCTGGAATATGGGATCCAGTTTTGGGCTCCACATTTTAAAAAGGACATTCAGAAGTTAGGAGTCAGTTCAAAGGCGGGCGACTAGACTACTACAAGGAATGGAGGCCGCCCGTATGATGACAGGTTGAAAAAGTTAGATATGTTTAGCTTAGAAAAAAGACGTCTCAGAGGAGAGCTCATTTATATGTATAAATACATGTGTGGTCAATATAAAGGACTGGCTCATGACCTATTTCTTCCAAAGACAATACTAAGGACCAGGGGGCATACACTGCGAGTGGAAGAAAAGCGATTCCGGCAGCTAAATAGGAAAGGGTTCTTTACAGTTAGAGCAGTCAGACTGTGGAATGCCGACCACAAGAGGTAGTAATGGCCGATACTATAACAGCTTTTATATCAGGGCTGGATGAATTCCTCAGTACACAAAACATTGTTGGTTATAAATGACTTAGTGACCAAATGTAGAACTGGTGGAGGAAGAGTGAACTGGATGGACCTAGGTCTTTTTTCAACCTAAGTAACTATGTAAAAAAAAAAAAACAGAATTATACTTTCTGCGTCATTTTCTGAGACTCATAGCATTCTCATTTTTCGGGATCTGGCGCTCAGTGATTGCTTATTTGTGCGTCTTGAGCTGAGGTTTTTAATTATACCATTGTGTGCAGATGCTAAGTTTTGATAGCCTGATATTGTATTTTTAAAAAATTTAGCAGCGACCAAAAAACGCAGTTTTGGCGTTTAGAATTTTTCCTCACCATGCTGTGTACCAATCACATTAATTGATTTTATATTTTGATACAACGGGCAATTCTGAACATGGCAACACCAAATATGTATGTGTGTGTATGTGTGTATATATATATATTATTTTTTAAGTTTTATTTTCAAAGGGGGGTGATTTGAATTCTTTATTTTTTCAAAAAAAATAAATTTTACATTTTTTTTTTATTTTACTAGTCCCTCTAGTGGACTTTACCACTGTGCATTTCTGCTGAACAGAGCAGCATCACTCTGATCAGGAGAAATGCTGCTATCCCGTGGGTGCCCAGCACAGTCAGCTCTCACAGGAAGTGAGTCATGGCAATCTTAGGGGTCATCAGCTGACCATGCGCTACCCTGGCAACACATTGGCGCCCCGTGAGTGTGTCACGGAGCTGCCGATGGCAGCGGGGAACGTGTGTGGTACCTGCGCCTGGTAGACACACATCTCTGCTGATCAGATCAGCAAAGATGTGTGGGGATTACTGTGGGCTCAATGCCGGAGCCCGTAGTAATCGCAGGGAGGCAACCCTGGTTGGTAAAGGATTTAGGCTGGTTTCACATCAGCGTTTTTTTGCCGGTCGGCAAAAAAACGCAAAACGCATATGACCGGATCCTATGGATTGCATGTGCAACGCATGCAACCGCAATTGTTATTTTACCGGATCCTTCTGCAGTGGGACACAGAATTTATCGTCCGGCACTGTAGTCAGCTGATCGGGAGTCAGCTGAACTCCTGATCTCACAGCCTGCACACGCTGCGATGGATGCAGATTAACAGCAGTCACTGGCTGCTGCCGATTACGTGTTACCGTATGCGGCCTGTGTGGTCTTGAGTTCAGCTGAGTTCAGATCAGAGGACTCCAGTGTCGGACGATTACTTGTTCTGTGTCCCCTGCATCCATCGCAGCGTGTGCAGGCTGGAGTTCAGCTGAGCAGATCAGCCGACTCCAGTGCCAGCCGAACTCAGCTGACCCCACAGCCCGCACACGCTGCGATTGATGCAGGGGGACACAGAACAAGTAATCGGCCGACACTAGAGTCAGCTAATCTGATTACTTGTTCAGCTGGCTATGTGATCAGGAGTAGGGATGAGTGAGCAGTAAAATGCTCGATGGGCGAAGCCCATGTCTATTTTTATTTTTTTTAATTCATTAAAAAATAAAAAACAAAAATTCCAAACACATAACCCTAACCCTAGGGTTAGGGGAAAAACAAAATAAGTGGGCTCCCGTTGCATTTTCTATTGCTAAAGGTAACCCAAGCAGCTACTGGCTACTAATCCCCACTGCTTGGTGTTACCTTCACTGGCAATGGAAAGCCAAGGAAGCCCTTTTTTTTTTTTTTTTTTTACGTTTTCTTGCCCAAAAACTAAAAAAATCATGGGCTTCGTCATATTTGTGTATGCTAGCCAGGTACAGCAGGCAGGTACATGCTGCCCCCAAACCCTAGCTTCCTATTTGTACCCGGCTGGGAACCAAAAATATAAAGAAGCCCTTTTTTTAAATTATTTCATGAATTTTATGAATTTAAAAAAAAAATGACGTGGGCTTCGCCCAGTTTTTGTGTCCCGCCAGGTACAACTAGGCAGCTGGGGGTTGGAATCGAATTTCAGTCCGCAGACACCCCAGAAAATGGCGCTTTCATAGAAGCACCATCTTCTGGCGCTGTATTCAACTCTCAGCAGCCCTGGTGCCGGGTGGCACGCTGGGTAATAAGGGGTTAATACCAGCTGTTTTACTAGCTGATATAAAGCCCAAGATTCTTAATGTCAGGCCAAGTTTGACCCAGCCATTAAGAATCTCCAATAAAGGGTTAAAAAAAAGACATCACACAGAGAAAAAATACTTTATTAGAAATAAATACACAGACACACTCAGGGACTCCATGTTTATTACTCCCTCTCAACCCTCCATGATCCTTGTCTTCTTTGTTCAACTGATGCAGCTGCACTAGAAAGCATGGGGGAGGAACTAATTTCTGGGCTTGCTCAGTACTGAAAACAGGATCCTGCCTACGTAATGTCTAAATCCCAGTGGCCAGAGGGACCTCTGCTGACCTCACACCCATGTGACAAAAAGGGTCGGGGTCTCCACCGATATTGCTCATACCAAGAAGATACATTATTCTTCTAAGTCCACGTTGGCATAGAGTTCATTATAATAGAAGCATGAGTATAGTGGACGGAAGGAAACCTCACCATGCCTACCAAACAAGCCTTCACACCCAATAAGGAAGCCGGTCACGCCCACAGGTCCTTCTACCCACTGGGATTTAGCCACAACCCTACCAGAATGCGGTGACTTCCGGTAGAGCAGGATCCGGCTCATTGAAAAGCATTGCAAGTGCCGCCGCAATATGAAGGATCCGGTGACATGCAGTATTTTGTCTGAGGTCAAAAACGCTATAAGTAGCGTTTTTGAAAAAAGATAAAATACCGCATCTTACCAGATCCAGTGTGTGCCACACGCAACCGCAAGTGACCACATATTGCCGCGATTCCATTGCAAATGCATTGAAATGACAACGCATTTGTAAAGTATCCAGTCATATGCGTTTTGTATTTTGTTGCCAACTGGCAAAAAAAGCTGATGTGAAAGCAGCAATTAAGCTGTTTTTACACTGCATTCCCATCTCTGTTCATTGGTCGCATCAGGGCTTCTGTCTGAACCCCCTGCACAAAAGGATTCGGACATATGTGCCGATGGGGCCATTGACTATAATGGTGCAGACGGAGTCACTATGTGGTCTGTCGTGCACCATTTTCTGGAGTATACACTTACTGGAGGTAGACACCCAGACGCAGTCTACTACGTTTTGGGTGTCCACCTCCAATAGGTGCATACTCCCAAAAGTGGTGCATGACAAAGTATACGGTGACGCCGTCTGCACCATTATAGTCAATGACCCCATCAGTGCATACGTCCGAAACCAGTTTTGGAGGGAATTCGGATGGAAGCCACGACAGGACTCCTGAATGGGGATAGGTATGCATTGTGAAAGCGGCTTTACTACGACCACTTTATAGCACGGACGTTTAGGTCCCCATTGACTTCTATAGGGTCCGGGGTTAAGTCCAGGTCTATCTAAATGATGGCCAAACGTGAACTTCCCCGAGTCTGCTCATCCCTACATCTACTACCTAGATCTCCTTGATTATATGGATCTCTCGTGTTTACCTGATATCTGTGGAGATGTAATATTATATCCCACACATTATACTTATATATCTTACTATAGCTCTTATATTTACCTCACGTCTGGCTGTCACCTCCTTCATATATAGTGATAGTAAATGTCTCCATCTTTACGGCACTCTCTTTACCCTTCCTCCTACTGTTACCTCATGATCCCTCCTGACCCATACCCCTATATCCACCATCTTTACCTCAGTCTCTTACCTACTCATCCACCTACTGTTATCTTATGATCCATCCTATCACATACACCTATATCCACCATCTTTACCTATCTCTAAGGCTAGTTTCACACTTGCATTGAACGGCATCCGTTGCATTGCGTTGTGTGACGGATGCAATGGATCGTACAAAACAACGGAAAGCTTTTTATTTATTTTTAAAAAATTTTTTTCTTCTTTACAGTTTTACCGGCAGCAGACTATTGTGAACGATCAGCTGATCACCCGGCTGCCAGGCGCTTAGCTGTGCGCTCTCAATAGCCGGCTGCCGGGCGCTCAGCTGAACGTTCGGCCACCGAGAGACAAAAATAAAGTTTCTGTGATTTAAAAAAAAAAAAAAATGAGCATGCGCAGTGAAAAATCAGGGATTCCGCCGCTCAAAAAAACGTTACATGCTGCGTTCCTCCCGCCCGGCGGAAGCAACGCAGCGTCGGCCGGCGGAAGCAACGCAGGTACTTTTGGCACAATCCGTCATACATACAAGTCTATGGGAAACAGCGGAATCCTTTAACAGATTCCGCTGTTTTCCAAAAGGGCGGATTGCGCCAGAAGGAAATTAACGCAAGTGTGAAAGTACCCTTACCTACTCTTCGTCTTACTGTTACCTCCTGCCCCCTCCTGTCACATACACCTATATCCACCATCTTTACCTCGGTCTCTTACCTACTCTTCCCTCCTGCCCCCTCCTGTCACATACACCTATATCCACCATCTTTACCTCGGTCTCTTACCTACTGTTACCTCCTGCCCCCTCCTGTCACATACCCCTATATCCACCATCTTTACCTCAGTCTCTTATCTAAGATTTTTTAGGGATTTGCGGTGTGAATCCACTGGTCTCGGTGCAGTGGAATTTGCTCAGTAACAGGATGGTGGTTATTTTCAGACTCTATGTGGTGATATTTGGTCATGGTGTAGCAGCATTATTTTGCAATGTATTATTGGCCTTTATATGGTGGGTGTTGTTCAGTAACACTATGTGGTAGTATGTATTATTTCTGACTATAAGCGGCCGCCAGTAACATGTATAATGATTATTATGATATTGTTTATTTTATCGGTGGGGGGCCCCATTCGAACTTTAGCTGTGGGGCCCCATGATTTCTATGTACGCCCCTGCTCCTGACCACTCCTGTCACATACCCCCATATCCGCCATCTTTACCTCAGTCTCCTACCTACTCTTCACCTGTGTTCCCTTATCATCCATCCTGTCACATACCCCTATATCCGCCATCTTTACCTCAGTCTCATACCTACTCTTCCACCTACTGTTCCCTTATGATCCATCCTGTCACATACTCCTAGATCCGCCATCTTTACCTGTCTCTTACCTCCTGTCACATACCCGTATATCCGCCATCTTTACCTCAGTCTCTCTTATCTACTCTTCCACATACTGTTACCTCCTGAGCCCTCCTGTCACATACCCCTATATACACTTCCCCTCTGCCCACTACTCGAATAGTCACCACTAGGGAAAGTGTTATACACAGGAGCCGCCATTCACCTATTCTCTCAGGGGAAGGATTCATCGCCTCAGGCAGCTGTATCCATGACAACCAGCACACGGCGCCTGAGATCAGCGGCGCTGACAGAGGAGGTTTTGGCGCCCACGGTCGGTGAGGGAAGGGGAGCAGTTTCCCGCCTCGCTGAGGCCACGCCCCCCGCGCGGGTACAGCCGCGCCGCCTATGGCGCATTACCATTCTGAGAGGATTGAGGCGCCGCCATTCCGGCCTAATCTGACAGGAAAATGAGCTTCTCGCCTCGCATTCCTCTCACTAGTATGTGTCAGTCGTTACACCTGACGGCAGTTACCTCATTTACAGCCGCCTTGTCACATAGCAGTCATGTTAGTGAGAGTGTAGTCTCTGCTGCACAGTTTTATATGAATATGTGAATGGTTCTGTAAAGATGCAATACATTCTGGTATCCTCCATTTTGATACAGGTAAAATATATCTTTGCACCGTACAAAGATATATTTTACCTGTATCTGAATGGTTCTGGAAATGTGACCATTGCTATGTCTATCGGTCAGAAGCGTTTACACAGATTGGCGTCATGTACACCATTTATAATGGACAATGGTGCAGTGTTCACTGCTCAGATACCAATACTGACATAGGCTACTTTCACACATCAGTTTTTTCCCATCAGGTACAATCCGGAAAAAAAATGGGTAAACCGGATCCGGTATCGCATCCGGTTTATCCCCATAGACTTGCATTGTAACCGGATTGTACCTGATGGCTTTGCGGTGCATCCGTTTTTTTCCGGATGCGGCAAAATAAATAAATGCGGCGTCCGGATAGAACGTTCCCTGCAACGATTTTTGCTCCGGCAAAAAAAACCCGCATCGCGCCGCATCCGGCCGCTGCGGCGCATTTTCAATGGATGCCGGATGCGGCGCGATGCGGAAAAAAACGCATCCGGCCGCCGCATGCGTTTTTTTCCACTGCGCATGCTCAGTAGCGTGCCGCAACCGGAAAAAACCGGACCGGCCGCATGTAAAAACTTATGCAAAGGATGCGGTGTTTTCACCGCATACGTTGCATAGGTTTCACAGCCGGATTGAGCCGCACGGCTCAAACCGGATGTGTGAAAGTAGCCATAATGGAGTCCTTCAGTTTTCAGTCAAGGTGTCTGTTGTTTTGACGGTAAACCCCACCCTCCTTCCAAAAAACCATATAGCCATATCTCCGTTAGGCTATGTGCACACACTGCATCTTTGTGGTGACCACAAAGATGCACAATTTTGGTCCCAAAAATGCACCCTTGGCATGCATTTTTTGCCGCGTTATAGGCTATGTTCACACACGGCATCTTTTTTGTCAGTGCATCTTGAGTACATCCACAAATATGCAGCCAAAATAAAGCTGCAACGCGCAGACAGAAAAACTGAAATCTCACAGACTTGCTGGGGAAGGAAATGCATGCAGTTTTGGGACCAAAACTGCACCCAAAAAAACGCAACGTGCACACAAGGCCTTAGGCTATGTGCTGTTAGGTTGACCAATAGGTCACAACAGTTGCCAGCGATGACCAAATGCGGAGGGAGTCCCGGGGTCCCCCCCTCAGCCCCAATGAGATACAGACGCTGATATCCACCCAGAAGGCAAGGGCTGTGCGCTCCAAAGAAGACTGCTAATTTATTCTTACATACAGGGTTTATCAACTTATTAGGGGCGTATCTATGTCATGTACAAAGGCGTAACTTTCCATTTCTCACAAACAGCATAAATGAGTTTCGATTCCTGGCGTAAGCGTAAAACACAACTCTTATTGTCTTAGACTAGGCGCAGCTGTTATCTCTTGTCCTTGGGTCTGAGCGTCTAGAGTCCTGGAATGCGCTCTCTGCATCATAGCGCAGCTGGGCTTGTTTGTTCATCTTACAAAACAACATGAATGTCCATCTATTCAATTCTAAGTTAACTCTTTCTTCACAGTGCCCATGGGAGCTAGCACCTGCTGATATATCCGCAGGTACGTCTGCAGGTTTCCCGCAGCAGCTCCCTGGAATTCACAGTCATACATAGCTGCGGGAATCCAGCAAAATAGCTGCGGACAACCTGCGGAAATTCATGCGACTTACCTGCGGAAGTCCCGGCCTCTATCTCCATAGTGGAGAGCCGGCATTTCCACAGGAATAATTGACATGCAGTTATGTGCGGCTGCGGGACATTCGCAGCATATTCCGCAGCTGCACATACCGCAGCATGAACACAGACACTCCCCATGTCCAATAGGATAAGGCTATGTGTCCACGGGAGCACCTGCGGATTTTGCCGTGGAAAACCTGCAGATTTATCTGGATTTTCTAGATAAGTCCTCAGGTTTCAGCAAGTACAGACACTCCCCATGTTATCCTATGGGACATGGGGAGTGTCTGTGTCCATGCTGCGGTATGTGCGGCTGCGGAATATGCTGCGGATGTCCCACAGCCACACAAAACTGCATGTCAATTATTCCTGCAGATTTACCTGCGGAAATCCCGGCCCTGCACTATAGAGATAGAGGCAGGGACGTCCGCAAGTAAGTCGCATGAGTGTCCGCAGGTTTTCCGCAGCTATTTCGCTGGAATCCCACAGCTATGTATAGCTGCGGATTCCGGGAAGCTGCTGCGGGAAACCTGCGGATATATCCTCAGCTGCGAGCTCCCGTGGGCACATAGCCTAACATGGGGAGTGTCTGTACTTGCTGAAACCTGCAGATTTATCTAGAAAATACAGATAAATCCGCAGGTTTTCCGCAGCAAAATCCGCAGGTGCGAGCTCCCGTGGGCACATAGCTTTACTTTTACGGATGGTAGTCAAAACAGTGCAGTTCTATTTTTTTTTTTTTAGGCAGGGTCAAGCGTGCAAGCCCACTCTTTCCCTGCACATCGACTGATCTGATCTTGCATCTGAGTGCATCTTTTTTATCCTGTGGTCACTGAAACGCAGCTTGTGGCCCAATATCTGCATGAAAGAACATGCGTTCTGCCACATTTTTGTTAATGTGTTTTTTAAAGGAGAAACAAAATAGAATAGGATAATTGATAGCTATAATAGATAGATCAAAACAATAAAACATATAGAATGGATAGAGCTATAACTAGCTTGGCCAGCTGTTTTTTTAAATTATTGGTAGAAAAAAAATGACGTGAGGTCCCCCCCATTTTTCATACCCAGCACAAGAACAGTTGCAGGCTGCAACCCTCAGCTGTCTGCTGTACCTTGGCTGGTTATGAAAAATAGGGGGATCACACACTTTTTTTTTTTATTATTATTATTATTTGATTTATTTAAAAGAAAAAAAAATGAAGTGGGGTCCCCCCTATTCATCGAAAAGTAGCCAAAGTACAGCAGACAACTGGGGACTGATATTATTAGGGTGGGAAGGGCAATGGTTATTTGGCCCTTTCCAGCCTAACAATAGCAGCCCGCAGCCGCCCCAGAAGTGGTGCAGCCATTACATGCGCCAATTCTGGCTCTAGACCCAGCACTTCCCATTGCCCTGGTGCGGTGACAAACGGGGTAATAAATGGGGTTGATGCCAGCTGTGAATTGCCAGCTGGCATCAAGCCCTGGTAGTAGTAATGGTTGGGTGTCTAGCATACACCTCCATTACTAATTCCATTCTTTGAAAGTAGTAAAAAAAAATTATTATAACAAAACCTCCCGACTCCATCCCTCGTTGACCAGTTTATAAAAAAAAAATCTTAAAATACAAAAGGTCCACCGTAATCCATTTCGATGTTCTCTGATGTACTCCAAAGTCAAACCTGAAAGACATAAAAAGAGAAATTATTTAGATAAATAAATAAATACAAAAGACACCTTCTTTTCTAATTTAATTCCCTGTCAAATCCCTAATCCAGGTCCCCCGTAATCCAAATCTGGCATGCCCAAGTCAATCTCATACTTGCTGGCACATTCAATGGAGAGCATAACGTCCCCTATTGATTGTGCCAGCAGCTACTGCAGACACACACACACACACACACACAGACACACACACACTGCTTTGTGTGCTTCCCTGCAGTGACCTGAGAAGACCTCATAAGGTCAGTGCAGGGGCACACACAGTAGTGTGTGTACCTGCAGGGGCAGTGATGTCATGGGATCAATCAAGTTCATTCACCTGATCCCGTGACACCACTTCCGCGTGATATGTGGACCGAGTCAAGCGGCACTGACGTCACGGGGTCAGGTGAGGTGAAATCACAATGGACTCACATAACCCTGTCACTGTCCTGCGATGTCGTGAGTTTGAAGGTCACTCAGCAGTGACCCCATGACGTCACTACCGGGCAACTCACAATATCAGCACTGGAAAACACGGTAAAAGATGCAGTGCGTGGATAAGACCTGACTGTAACAGGCACAGGTGGATCAGAGATCCACACACGGCTGTTAACCAGTTTAATCCTGCAGTCAGTCTCTGACAGCAGGATTTAACATGTGCCAACAGGGGTCACGTCATTCCCCGCCCTCATCATTGGCCCCGTGACGTGATCATGGAACGCCGATGGGTTGCTTTGACAGCCAGGAGTCAATTGATGAGGAATATCATGAGATACTTTCTGTGAATGCCGCCTGTGAGCTGGCATTCATAGGAGATGATTTCTGCTGTACATAGCAGTGCTGATGTATTGCTGTGTACAGCACAAGTGATCAGATGATCACAGCTTAAAGTCCCCTAAGGGGACTAGTAAATACAATGAAAAGTAAAAGAAAAAAGCTTTTAAAAATATGAAAAAAAATAAAAACAGAAGTTCAAATCACCATGACTTTTTCCCTTTAAAAATAAATGAAAAAAATACATATATTTGATATATATATAGACGCAGCTGAGCGAAACGTATGTCAGGGTGGAGGAACTGTCTATCCTGGTCTCACATTGTCTTGCTGTAATCCAGGTATGAAGTTTATATAATTAACTTTTGTATGCACTATACGTGACTTTGTGAAGGTTTGAGGATCAGTAGAGGTTAGTTGATGCTCTATATCCGAACCAACAAGTATGCACTTTAAAACAGCAAGTGTCATTATATTACATAACCTTATTTATGAGTTGTAGTGAATAGTAGTATATCACCTTTTTATGTGATTACTAAATAATGAGCTTGATATGTTTTACTATTTATTCCTGAGACATTTTATATAGTGCTATGTTCTATGTTTATGCTGCAGCAGTGCCACGTTAATGGTAGTACATGAATTATCCTGGTGTTCCCCTTCCTTGTAATGGCTAGTAATCAGTCCCTCATAGGAGTTATTTTCCTGTTCTTTATGTTTTTATAATTAAGTTAATAAAATAAAATGTATTTATTAATTTTGCTGCCCACGTGTGTTTCGGCTCCCACCGAGGTCTCTAGGCCCCAGGTTTTCCTGGTTATTAGCCTAGGGTGTGTGCGTGCATTTAAGGCTCCCTTCCCGCTTCCTGTTGGGAGGGACCTGAGCAACTAATTAGGTTTTTAGTCTAGTCCTGTCGTATTACTCACAGTTATACATGAACTGTGGCTTTGGTTGATATCTACGTTTGAAGTGTCACGCACACTTATTATTGTGGGACTTTTTTGTGGATTAAATGGAACCTGTCAGGTGCAATATGCACCCAGAATCATGAGCAGTTCCGGGTGTATATTAGTAATCACTGCCTAACTGCCCCAGCCTATAGTAGCATAGATGAAGGAATCTTTAGAAAACGTATTTCTAAAGATCCCATATGATATGCTAATGAGGCCAGGGACTAGTCGCAAGGGCGTTACTTCCTATGGGCGTGCTAACATGCTAATGAATACACAGTGTCAGAGGATGGTTGCAATTACCTCTTTGGACTATTATATAGTCTGTATTTTCCCTCTGGGAATTTTATTCAAAAGTTTGACTATTGGGTTTTAGCCTAAATATTGGAATAAAGCCGTTTTTTACCACTTTGAAGGTGGATTTGTCGCGGGCGGAGGGGCGCGCTCGCCACGCTCGGGTCCAGGGCCTCTGCTGCTGCCGCTCGGTGGCTCGAGCGGTGGGCCGGACCCGGGGACTCGAACGGCGCTCCTCACCCGTGAGTGAAAAGGGAGTGGTCTGTTTGGGGAGATAGTTTGTGACGCCACCCACGGGACGTGGTGATGATGGCACCACCGCTGCTGGTGACGGGGATCCTGGGAGTGATGGTAGGGAGCAGCTAGGATGTTATCCCCTCCGTGGGTAGGGGTTGGTGTTCCCGGGGCCCGGTGATGGAGCGGGGAGGCTGCATGGCTGGGGTGCAGGGTTGCAGGGGCGGTGCGGCGCGGTGCCGGATGGCACTGGTGTACTCAGACAGAAAGTCACAAAGTCTCTGGTAAACCAAACGGCTGGATGGACGGGTCCCGCAGCCGGCTGCAGTGTTTTTCCCCTGACCCCGGGTTGTTATTGTGAGTCCTTTCCTGAACCTTCTTGTACGCTCCTCCTGTGCTCCGGTTTCCAGCTGGCTCCCTGGTTCGGTACCGGACGGGCCACCACCCTGTCCCGGCTACCTACGGTTCCACCAAGACTGTCTTCCCGGCTCCTGCAGACGGCCACTACCGTCTGCCTGACTGGCTACACGAGGGCCCTAGGCTCCAACCTAGGCCCCAGTCTGCCTCTGCCTCTCTGCACACCTCCTCTCTCTTCCTCTGCCTGGACTTGTCTGCACTTGTTTTCTGCCTCAGGCCAGCTAGACTCCTCGGTGGGCATGCCCATCTGCCTGACTCCGCCCACCTGGTGTGTCTGTCTGAACCCGAGGGAAAAAATCAGGTCTCACTGGGGATGACTGCTGTGAACTGCTGGGGGTGGGGGTGTGTGTGTGTTGTTACCTGTGACCCCTGGCTAGTCCAGGGCGTCACAGATTCTTTCCCTTCTATTCTGCTCACACCTAACAGGGTGTTGTCCATGCTTCTTTCTGGGGATATGTTCCGATACAGATGATCTGGCAATTTTTTTGTGTAATTCTAAGCATCTGTACAGTACAATTTCTCCTGTCCTGTATATCCTGTCCTATACATCCTGTTCTGTATATTGAGTGTAATCCTAAGTAGCTGTATAACGCAAACAACCCCACACCTAATTATGCCAACGTTCTGGTGCTTGCCTGTGCCAGTGCCCCTGCGCTCTCCCCCAGCCTGGCAGGGACATTGACACTGTTATCTCCTTGGCCACTCACTTGTCATTGCGGGCGTGCTCATACTTTTCAGTCCCCGTCTCTGCTGCATGGCCGCCCATGTGCATCTCGATTCCCTATTCTCCTGCGTTGCCTCCCACGTGTGTTTCGGCTCCCACCGAGGTCTCTATTCCCCAGGTTTTCCTGGTTACTAGCCTAGGGTGTGTACGTGTATTTAAGGCTCCCTACCGCCCTTCCTGTTGGGAGGGGCCTGAGCAACTAATTAGGTTTTTAGTCTAGTCCTGTCGTATTGGTCCAGCCTGTTGCGTCGTTCTGCCTGTATCCAGCACCAGTCTTGCCTGTAATCGGTTTTGTACCTGCAGTATTCCTGAACCTGTTCAGCCTGTGTTCCAGTGTCGGTCCTGGCTGTGTTGCTGGTCTGTCCAGCCTTGTATACCAGTGGCGGATATGCTGAGTTTCCCGGATCCAGCCATCCTACGTTCCAGTTCAGGTCCTGCCTATGTTCCTTGATCCGACCAGCCTGTGTTCCTGTACCTGACCTGTCCTTATTCCTAGACTCGTCCAGCCTGTGTTCTCGTACCTGACCTGTCCGTGCTCCTGGACCAGTCAAGCCTGTATTTCTGTATCCGTACCTGAATGCATTCCCATGTCCAGGGTCCAGTATGCATTCCCGTACTAGTCCTGCCTTGGTTCCCGTTCCAGTCCTGCCTCTGTTCCTGTACTAGTCCTGCCTGTGTTCCTGAGGTCTGTTCCTGGGTCCTGCATCCTGCCTGGGTCTGGTGTCTTCTGTGTCCTGCCAGTGTATGTGTACCAGTCCTGCCTTGTGTTCCTGTGTCTGCCCTGCCTGAGTCCTAGTACCCGTCTTGTCTGTATCTCCATTCCTATCCTGCTGTCATCTAGCTCTGCTCAGCTACCACAGTCCCGGACACTGCCCTGGGAGTGGCACCTGGCATCTACTGGCAGCCAAGTCCAACCTCACCATCAGAGGCTCTGTTGAACACCCAATAGGCGCTTAGTCACGCCTATTCCACGCCTCTGTAAGACCAAATTTCCCTGTGGTCCAGGGGCTCCATGCTCACTAACAAGCTTGCACACAACGTACCAGCGTGGAGTGTAACATTCTGTGTATATACACTGCACACCACCATGTCTCTTGTCCTGTATAATGGGTGTAATTCTCAGTATCTGTATTAGGCCTTGCTCCAACTTGCGTATGGCATCTGATGCGAGAGCATCGAATGCTATATCCTAATTATACTTTTTTATGCTAATGATACTTTTATAATGGGTTTTTTTTGTCCCAGTCCTATCCTGGATATACTCACAATAATGACAGAGAACCTATGCAGATCACCTGTCAATATGACAAAAAAATATATATGTCAGAGCATAACATAAATACTATAACGTGAAAAACTAATATCCGTGTCAGTAGTAAATTTTGTCATTTTTACCTAATCCAGAAGACAGTTTATTGTACTTTCTGGAGCCAATTAATTTTTTACTCCATTTGTGCAACGCTCTGCACAGTAGAACAGGACCTGTTGCAGTTCAAAAGTTTTTTGAAGTTTTACCTTATTCCTCTTTCACCCACAGCAAATATATTGAGAATGCCTCATCAGTGAGGCAGAATCACATCGGAAGGGTTTTCTTTTTGGGGACACAAGGTGCAGCATTAAGGCTGCTTTACACCAGACAATCTATCGTGCGATAGATCGTCGGGGTCACGTTTTTTGTGACGCACATCCGGCATCGCTGGCGATGCCGGCCTGTGTGACACCTCCTAGCGACGCAGTATCGCTCACAAATCGTGAGTCGTGTACTGCTCACTAGGTTCCATAATATCGTTTAATTTAGTTGTTCATCGTTTCCGGGGTAGCACACACCGCTCCATGTGACACCCCGGGAACGATGAACAGCAGCTCACCTGCGTCACGCGGCCGCCGCCGGCTATGTGAAGGAAGGAGGTGGGCGGGATGTTTACGTCCCGCTCATCTCCGCCCCTCCGCTTCCATTGGCCGGCGGCTGTGTGACGTCGCTGTGACGCCGAACGTCCCTCCCACTCCAGGAAGTGGACGTTCGCCGCCCACAGCGTGGTCGCACGAGAGGTAAGTATGTGTGACGGGGGTTACCGACTTTGTGCGCCACGGGCAGTGATTTGCCCGTGACGCAAAAAGGACGGGGGCGGGTACGATCAATTGTGAAATTGCACAATCGGTCGTACTGTGTAAAGCAGCCTTTACACTTGGGTACTGTGTTTGTCACCGCGAGAACCACTACACGGGGAGTACTAGGGTTAATTGGGCTTCCGGGCTGATGTGGCTTCCACGAATTACAACAACCTGTCTTCTTAGTTGAGTGAAATTGCAAAAATATACTACTGAGACTGATATTAGTATTGCACTTTATAGCATTTATGTTATGCTTTAATATACCTTTTGATGTCCTTTCTCGTGTTAAGAGGTCGTCTCCATAGGTTCTTGGTCGTTATTATTATTATTATTTATTATTATAGCGCCATTTATTCCATGGCGCTTTACATGTAAAGGGGTATACATAATAGGAACAAGTACAATAATCATAAACAATACAAGGCACAGACAGGTACAGGAGGAGAGAGGGCCCTGCCCGCGAGGGCTCACAGTCTACAAGGAATGGGTGAGGATATAGTAAGTGAGTGTAGAGATGGATGTGCGGCGCTGTATCAGACTGAGGGTTACGGCAGGTTGTAGGCTTGTCGGAAGAGGTGGGTCTTTAGGTTCCTTTTGAAGCTTGTCAAGGTAGGCGAGAGTCGAATATGTTGTGGCAAAGCATTCCAGAGTATGGGGGAGTGTGGGTGTATCTCTATTTTTAACCCCTTAAGGACGAAGCCAGTTTTGTACTTAATGACCAGGCCATTTTTTGCAATTCTGACCAGTGTCACTTTATGAGGTCATAACTCTGGAACGCTTCAACGGATCCCGGTGATTCTGACATTGTTTTTTCGTGACATATTGTACTTCATGATAGTTATAAATTTAGAACGATATTTTTTGCTTTTATTTGTGAAAAAATCGGAAATTTGATGAAAATTTTGAAAATTTTGCAATTTTCAAACTTTTAATTTTTATGCCCTTAACCCAGAGAGTTATGTCACACAAAACAGTTAATAAATAACATTTCCCACATGTCTACTTTACATTAGCGCAATTTCTGAAACAAAATGTTTTGGGGTTAGGAAGTTAGAAGGGGTCAAAGTTCATCAGCAATTTCCCATTTTTTCAACAAAATTCACAAAACCATTTTTTTAGGGACCACATCACATTTGAAGTGACTTTGAGAGGCCTAAGTGACAGAAAATACCTAAAAGTGACACCATTCTCAAAACAGCACGCCTCAAAGTACTCAAAACCACATCCAAGAAGTTTATTAACTCTTCAGGTGCTTCACAGGAACTAAAGCAAAGTGGAATGAAAAAAAGCAAAAAATAAAATTTTACCTAAAATGTTGCTCTACCCCAAATTTATTCACTTTTAGAAGAAATAACACAACAAAATGAACCCCAAAACTTGTTACCCACTTTCTTATGAACGCGCCGATACCCCACATGTGGTCAGAAACCTTTGTTTGGACAAATGGGAGGGCTCGGAACAGAAGGAGCAATATTTGAATTTTGGAAAGCAAATTTGGCTGAAATAGATTGCGGGCACCATGTTGCATTTACATGTCCGCCAAGGTACCTAAACAGCAGAAACCCCTTACAAGTGACACCATTTTGGAAACTAGACCCCTTAAGGCTTCTATCTAGGGGTATAGTGAGCATTTTGGATCCACAGGTACTTCACAGATTTTGATAACGTTACGTTGTCACATTGAAAATTTTCATTTTTTTCTCAAAAATGTTGCTTTAGCATCAATTTTTTCACTTTTTCAAGAGGTAATTCCAAAAATGTGACCCCAATGTTTGTTACCCACTTTTTTATGAGCGCGGTGATACCTCACTTGTGGTCTGAAACCTTTGTTTGGAGAAATGGGAGGGCTTGGAACGGAAGGAGCAATATTTGAATTTTGGAAAGGAAATTTGGCTGAAAAAGATTGCGGGCACCATGTCGCATTTGGAGGACCCCTAAGGTACGTAAACAGCAAAAAAAACACCACAAGTGACCCCATATTGGAAACTAGGCCCCTCAAGGAATTTATCTTGATGTTTGGTGAGTACCCTGAACCCCCAGGTGCTTTACAGAAGTTTATAACGTTGAGCCATGAAAATAAAAAAATAAAATTTTACCACAAAATTGTTACTTCAACCAGGTAGCTTTTTTTTTCACAAGGGTAACAGGAAAAAAATCACCATGAAATTTATTGCGCAATTTCTCCTGAGTTTGTTGATATCTTGTATGTGGTGGAAATCAACTGTTTGGGCACACTACAGGGCTCAGAAGAGAAGGAGTGCAATTTGACTGCAAAATTGGCTGGAATCAATAGCGGACGCCATGTTGCATTAGGAGAACCCCTGAGGTGCCTAAGCAGTGGAGGTCCCCCACAAGTGACCCCATTCTGGAAATAAGACCCCTCAAGGCTTTAATCTAGGTGTATATTGAGCATTTTGAATCCACGAATACTTCACAGAATTTGATAAGCTTAGGTTGCCATATTGAAATTTTCATTTTTTTCACAAAAATGTTGATTTAGCGACACATTTTTCACTTTTTCAAGAGGCAACAACAAAACGTGTACCCCACAGGTTGTTATCTAATTTCTTGTGAGCGCAGGGATACCACACATGTGGCCAAAAACCTTTGTTTGGATAAATGGGAGGGCTTGGAATGGAAGGAGCACCATTTGAATTTTGGAAAAGTTGAAGTAAATTGCGCGCACCATGTCACATTAGCAGGGCCCCTTGGGCACCTATACATCAGAAACCCCCCACAAGTGACCTCATTTTGGAAACTGGACCCCTCAAGGATTTTATTCAGGAGTATAGTAAACATTTTGAATCCACAGGTACTTCACAAAACTGTTGCTGTATCAAAAAATTTCTCACTGTTAAGGGGGCTTTACACGCTGCGACATCGCTAATGCGGAGTCGTTAGGGTCACGGAATTGGTGACGCACATCCGGCCGCATTAGCGATGTTGCTGCGTGTGACACCGATGAGCGATTTTGCATCGTTGCAAAAACGTGCAAAATCGCTCATCGGTGACATGGGGGTCCATTCTCGATTATCGTTACTGCAGCAGTAACGATGTAGTTCGTCGCTCCTGCGGCAGCACACATCGCTATGTGTGATGCCGCAGGAACGAGGAAGCTCCCCTTACCTGCCTTTCATGTGACACTAAAGGATGCCTAGCCTTGTATTTAGCCCAAAAAAAAAAAAAAGAATTAAAATAAATGACGTGGGGTCCCCCCTATTTTTGATAGCCAGCTAGGGTAAAGCAGACAGCTGTAGCCTGCAAACCACAGCTGACAGCTTCATCTTGTCTGGTGATCAATTTGGAGGGCTCCCCAAGCTGTTTTTTTTTTTTAATTATTTATAAATAAATAATTAAAAAAAAAAAACAAACGTGGGGTCCCCCCAAATTAGATCACCAGCCAAGGTGAAGCTGACAGCTGGGGTCTGGTATTCTCAGGATGGGAAGAGCCACGGTTATTGGACTCTTCCCAGCCTAAAAATAGCAGGCCGCAGCCGCCCCAGAAGTGGCGCATCCATTAGATGCGCCAATTCTGGCGCTTCGCCCCAGCTCATCCCGCGCCCTGGTGCGTTGGCTAACGGGGTAATGAATGGGGTTGATACCAGGTGTGTAATGTCACCTGGCATCAAGCCCAGCAATTAGTGATGTCACGGCGTCTATCAGATACCCGACATAACTAATTGACAGTAATAAAAAAAAAATTGACAACAAAAAAAAATTTATTTGAAAAAACACTCCCCCAAACATTCCCTGATTGACCAATTTATTGAAAAGAAAAAAAAAAAATCCACAATAATCCATTTGGATGTCCCACGTCGCCTCTGGACCTTCTAGAATATGGGGGACACGTTCAGGGAACGTATCCCCCATTTTCTAGGAGGGCAGACCCTCCATTTGAGGAGAGTGGGTGCAAAGAATCTGCACCCACTCTCCCCGGGTCACAGCTGCAGAGTGCGAGCAGCCAGCGTCCTGAACACAGGAAGCTGACAGCTGCGCTCTGCTCATGTGACCGGAGTCTGCAGAGAAGGAGCCGGAGGAGGGGGCCGCGGGGGATCAGCGCTCCGGTATGTATGACACCGGGGGACACCGGGGGACACCAGGGGGGGGTAGGGGGGGACCCGGCGGGGCCTAGGGAGCAGGTTTCTGTCGTATGTGTTATGGCACATACGACAGAAACCATAGGAACAGTGGAAATGCGGCCGGCGCGCTGCTGTGATCGCCGGTGCGCGCGGCCATCTTGGATTTTCGGGAGGGGGTTGGGGGTCGGGGGGGGCACTTTGGGGACACCGGGGGACCGGAGGGAACCGGGAAAAAGATTTATCTCCCATCTGGCATGTTTGATCATGCCAGATGGGAGATAAATCATTTTTTACCGGCGCGGTCATTTACTATAACTTGATGATCGGTATACGGTGTATACCGGTCATCAGGTGAGCGGGGACCGGAAAAACCGGCCCGAATCATGATCTCCAGGGTCTCAGCTACCCCCGGCAGCTGAGACCCCGGAAATTTTCTGACTCTGGGGGGCGCTAGACCCTTTTTTCCGACCGCCGTTAAAAAGCGGCGGATCGGAAAAAGTACCCTTATTTACCGCCGTTAAAAGGCGTATCGGCGGTCGTAAAGGGGTTAAAGTCAGGTATAATATATCTTTGTACCGTGTTAGCCAGTAGACTCTTCAAAATTGTGTTATACTGAGCTTAATGAAGAGACCTGACTAGTCGCGAAAGCTTACTATTATTACCATCTTTTCAGTTAGCCATTAAAAGGTATCAACCACTGAGGACTCTCAGTTCTTTTAAATTTTTTTTATTTTTAAACGTTGCTTTTATTGTCTATTTTGAAAAGAACCTGTCAGCAGCATTTTACTAAGCAAAGTACAGAAAGGGCCATCTTGGCTCTTTCACACTGATTAAAATGATACTTGAGGTGAAGAAATCCATTTTGTATATTTTCTTTAATCTGCATTTGAAATTTTCTTCTATTCATACCTACGTGCATTGGGCGGGACTGGTGGAAGAGTCTTAGCTCTGTTCCGGTCAGTCCACTGCCTCTGGGTGTCTTTTTTCTTCTTTCTAATTTAAATTTTGCACTCGTGTCGTCCTAGCCATGGACGGCACTTACGCAGACTGGTCTCATGGTGGGCTTCAGTAAACTAACGCAGTGACACCGAGCAGTTAGCACCTGCACAGCCGCCAGCACCATTTTCCTGGAGATTGCCAAGAGTTCAATCTGCGCAAGCTTTGCCCGTGGCTAGGACGGCACCTGCGCAAAATTTAAATAAGCAAGAAGAACAGACACCCTGAGGCAATGAAGGAACCTGAACAGAGCTGAAGACTAGTGATGGGTGTATTCAGACTGTAAAAATCCGGATTCGCATGGGATACCTAGTATCCATGCGCCAACCCTGGGCCTGTAGTTTTCAGGGAGCTCCGGGTAACTATGCGGGTCTGGCCATCCAGATAATTAAAAGAAAATATAAAGAAGGAAAATAGGAATAAAGCAGGCACGTTATGCTTACCAATCTCCACGTGGTGGTAACACTACTTACAGGGCCGCTCATTGCCTTCATGCATACATGCACATGCACTGCTTCCCTCCCAACGGCAGTCCCAGTGTCTGTCATTGGTTGGAGTCAGATTGTACCCTCACCCTTTATGACAGCGTGTCTGACTGCTTGGAATTGCACATGCTGTCTGCGTATGTAGAGTGGAAAAAAGTAAATTAAAAAAAAATGGCATAGGGTCCTCCCATATTATGATACCTAGCAGAGATAAAGCATAAGGCTACAGGCTGCAGCCCCCAGCTGTGCACTTATTTTGGCTGTGTATCACAATAAGAGGGATGCCATGCTGCTTTTTAAAAATAAAAATTAAATTAATAATTTTAAAAAACGGCATATGGTTTCCCCCCCAGTTTGATATCCAGCCATAATAAAGCCGACAGCTGGTAGTTGGTATTCTCAGGCTGGGGAGGCCCATGGTTACTGGGCTCCCCAGCCTAAAAATAGCCTACAGCTGCCCAGAAATAACGAATCTATTAGATGCGACAATCCCAGCACTTTACCTGGCTCATCCTGATTGACCTAGTGTGGTAGCAATTGGGGTAATATCAGGAGATAATGACAGGTCACAGCTGCCACTAAGCCCTAGATTAGTAATGGGTGGTGTCTATGAGACCTCCCCACCATTACTAATCTTAAGTGAAAAGAAATAACCACAGCACCAAAAAAACCTTTATGTCAAATAAAAAAATAACACCCTCTTTCACCCCTTTATTAACCCCAAACACCCAGTTCCCACGGAATCCACACGAGTTCCCATGATAATCCTGGCTCTGCTACATATATACTAAAGTCACAGCGCACGGGAGCAGAACATGTCCACACGCTGTGAGCTTCCAGCAGGGATTGACTTAGCCGCAGCAGTGACATCGCTCAGTGTATTTGTGGTCATAGCTGGAGGCTCCCACGGTACCCCACCTGTAATCGCAAGTAAATTGACTATAGTTGACCTCATTAAACTCAGTGACCTCACCTCAGGTAAGGTCACCGAGTTCACAGACCTGAATCTCCTGGCAGAAAACCATGTTATTTTGCCAAGAGGTGCAGATTTGGTTCTGAAATTTATATACCACAGTCCTGAACCAAATCTGCATCTTCTAGCAAAAAAAACCGCATCAAAACACAATGCGGTTTTAATGCAGTTGTGATACGATTTTTGCAAGGTGATGCAGATTTGGTGCAGGAATATGGTATATAAATTTCATCCCCAAATCTGCATTTCTTAGCAAAAAATCATTCAAAAACGGGTTTGACATCATTTTGGTGCGGTTCCACCCCATGTCTGCATTACATTAGCACCATCTGTAAAATGTTACTTTATTTTGTTAGGATGTTAGCAGCTTTAACCCCTTAACAACATCCAATACGTTTTAAAACAGCGGCCATTAAGGGTACTTGTTCCTTACCGCCGTTTTAAATTTGTTTTCCAAAATTAAAATATTGCTTCTTCCGTTCCAAGGTTTACCGTTTGTCCAGACTTTTTGACTACATGTGGGGTATTGCCACCCTTATAAGAAAGTGGGTAACAAACTGTGGGGTCCACTTTTTGGTGTTACCTCTTGTAAAAGTGAGAGATTTGGTTCTCAATCAACTTTTTAGTTAAGAAAAAATGAAAATTTTCAATATGACGACCTAATGTTATCAAATTATGTAAAGTACCAATGATTCAAAATGCTCACTATACCCCTGGATAAAATCCTTGAGGGGTCTAGTTTAAAAAATGTGGTCACTTTTGAGGGGGTTTCTGCTTTGGGGCCCAGAAAATGCAACATGGTGCCCACAACCTATTTTAGGCCCCCTTCACACGTCCGTGAAAAACACGCACGTGTGTTACGGGCCGTTTTTCGGGTCCGTGTCCCATTTTTGTGTCCGTTTTTATGGTCCGTGTGGCACCTGTGTGAATTGCGTATGCTAGCCGTGTTTGTGTGCAGAACGTCCGTGTGTGCGTGTGGAATTAACGTGTATGTGTACGTGTAATGTCCGTGTGTAATGTCCGTGTGTGTGATGCACACTGTCGTTTATAAATGTCGGCTGACAGCAGACAGAGTTGCGCGATGAGAATGAACTCGGGTGAACTTCACCCGACTTCATCCTCATACCGCGGCTCTGTCTGTGTCGAGTACTGATTAGCGGTCACCGGTGAAGGATTCACCGGTGACCGCTAATCCCCCGAGTGACTGAAGTGTCCCCCCCTCTCTCATACTCACCGATCCCCGATCACCGGCGCTGCACGGCATTCACACTGCTGCGGCGGCTTTTACTATTTTGAAAAAGCCGGCCGCTCATTAAACAATCTCCTATTCCCTGCTTTCCCCGCCCACCGGTGCCTATGATTGGTTACAGTGAGACACGCCCCCACGCTGAGTGACAGGTGTCACACTGCACCCAATCACAGCAGCCGGTGGGCGTGTCTATACTGTGCAGTAAAATAAATAAATAAATAATTAAAAAAAAACGGCGTGCGGTTCCCCCCAATTTTAATGCCAGCCAGATAAAGCCATACGGCTGAAGGCTGGTATTCTCAGGATGGGGAGCTCCACGTTATGGGGAGCCCCCCACCCTAACAATATCAGTCAGCAGCCGCCCAGAATTGCCGCATACATTATATGCGACAGTTCTGGGGCTGTACCCGGCTCTTCCCGATTTGCCCTGGTGCTTTGGCAAATCGGGGTAATAAGGAGTTATTGGCAGCCCATAGCTGCCAATAAGTCCTAGATTAATCATGTCAGGCGTCTCCCCGAGACACCCTCCATGATTAATCTGTAAGTTACAGTAAATAAACACACACCCGAAAAAATCCTTTATTAGAAATAAAAACACACACACATTCCCTGGTTCACCACTTTAATCATCCCCGAAAAAGCCCTCCATGTCCGGCGTCATCCAGGATGCTCCAGCGTCGCATCCAGCGCTGCTGCATGGAGGTGACAGGAGCTGCAGCAGACACAGCCGCTCCGGTCACCTCCACGCAGCTAATGAAGACAGCCGTGCGATCAGCTGAGCTGTCAGTGAGGTTACCCGCTGTCACTGGATCCAGTGACAGCGGGTAACCTCAGTGACAGATCAGCTGATCGCACGGCTGTCTTCATTAGCTGCGTGGAGGTGACCGGAGCGGCTGTGTCTGCTGCAGCTCCTGTCACCTCCATGCAGCAGAGCTGGAAGCGACGCTGGACCATCCTGGATGACGCCGGACATGGAGGGCTTTTTCGGGGATGATTAAAGTGGTGAACCAGGGAATGTGTGTGTGTTTTTATTTCTAATAAAGGATTTTTCTGGTGTGTGTGTTTATTTACTGTAACTTACAGATTAATCATGGAAGGAATCTCGGGGAGACGCCTGACATGATTAATCTAGGACTTATTGGCAGCTATGGGCTGCCAATAACTCCTTATTACCCCGATTTGCCAAAGCACCAGGGCAAATCGGGAAGAGCCGGGTACAGCCCCAGAACTGTCGCATATAATGTATGCGGCAATTCTGGGCGGCTGCTGACTGATATTGTTAGGGTGGGGGGCTCCCCATAACGTGGAGCTCCCCATCCTGAGAATACCAGCCTTCAGCCGTATGGCTTTATCTGGCTGGCATTAAAATTGGGGGTAACCGCACGCCGTTTTTTTTTAATTATTTATTTATTTATTTTACTGCACAGTATAGACACGCCCACCGGCTGCTGTGATTGGGTGCAGTGTGACACCTGTCACTCAGCGTGGGGGCGTGTCTCACTGTAACCAATCATAGGCGCCGGTGGGCGGGGAAAGCAGGGAATAGGAGATTGTTTAATGGGCGGCCGGCTTTTTCAAAATAGTAAAAGCCGCCGCAGCAGTGTGAATGCCGTGCAGCGCTGCGCCGGAGATCGGGGAACGGTAAGTATGAGAGAGGGGGGGAAACTGACCGACAGACTGTGAGAGAGGGACAGACAGACAGAGAGACCGACAGAGAGACTGACCGACGGACTCAGGGAGATTGACGGACATACACAGAAATAGAAAGAATAGCCGACATCACTAGAAATAAAAACACCAAACGGACACGGACTATAGGTATATGCATACGTGTTTACTAACGTGTGTGCACATACCCATAGACTTTAATTGTGTCCACGTGTGCGTGCTCCGTGCAGATAACGGACATGCATCCGTGCCAAACGCAAACACATACGGATCACGGACACGCACACACGGACATAATGAAATAACGGACGTGTGACCACAATCATAGATTAACATTGGTGCACGTTTGGCCGTGTCTCCGGTATATACGGAAACGGACCAAACACGCACGTGTATCACGGACGTGTGAAGGGGGCCTTAACTAAATTAGCTTTCCAAAATTCAGATAGTGCTCCTTCTCTTCTAAGCTCTGCCGTTTGTTCATACAGAGGTTTCTGGCCACATGTGGGATATTAGCACTCTCAGAAGAAACTGGGTAACAAATTTTGGGGTCCATTTTGTTGTGCCATTATTTATAAAAGTGAATAAATAGGGGTTAAAGCAACACTTTTAGATAAAATGTAAATGTATTTATTTTTCTAATTCCACTTTGCATTAATTTCTGTGAAGCATCGGAAGAGTTCATACATTTTTTGGATGTGGTTTTGAGCAGTTTGAAGGGAGCAGTTTTTAGAATGGTGTCACTGTATGGTATTTTCTGCCACTTAGGCTTCTCAAAGTCATTTCAAATGTGATGTGGTCCCTAAAAAGTAGTTTTGTAAATGAGGTTGGAAAAATGAGAAATTACTGATAAACTTTGACCCCTTCTAGCTCCCTAACCCCAAAAAATTATGTTTCAAAAATGGCACTGATGTAAAGTAGACATGTGGGAAATGCTCTTTATTACCTATTTTCTTTGACATACCTGTGGTTTAAGGGAATAAAAATTCAAGTTTTACAAATTTCCATATTTTTCTGAAATATGCGCAAACTATATGATCCTAAACTTACTACCACTATCACAAAGTACAAGATCTCATGAAAAAACATTCTCAGAAACACTGGTAGCCTTAAAGGGAACCTGTGATGTGTGATGTGTTGCCTAATAATCCCAGCATATAATACCACACATAAATCTTTAGACAAAGTGTTTCTAAAGACTGTTTATGAGATGCTAATGAGGGCTGTGACTAGTTGCAGGGGCATTGGTTCCCTGGCTAGTTGGCCCACTTAGCATGTTAGCACTCCACTGTGTACCTGAAAACATGCTTTACAATGCTTAGCTTCACTGCATGGCCGTGCGTACCTATCAGTATTCAGCACATCTGACAATGGGTGTGGCCTCATTGCGCATGATCAGAAGTTACCACACTTCTGGTTGTGCGCACTACACCTCTCTGAAGCCGGGACACATTCACCCGGCTTCAGAGTAAAGCGCATAACAGAAAGTGCGGTGACTTCTGATCTTGTGCAGTAAGCCTACACCCAGCGTCAGGTACGCTGAATACTGAGAGGTATGCACAGCCATGCAGTGACCCTTAGCATTGTAAACCATGTTATCACGCCCACGGCGTGCTAACATGGTAAGTGGGCCAACTAGCCAAGGAACTAACGCCCCTGCCACTAGTCACAGCCCTCATTAGCATCTCATAAATCGTCTTTATAAGTACGTTTTCTAAAGATCTGTTTATGTGATTATTAGGCAGGGACTATAGATATGCACCCAGAACTACTAGTGGTTCTGGGTGCACTGGAGACCTTATAGGTTCCCTTTAAACCAACGTTCCCACCATTTGTATTTAATGAGTTTTTTACTTTCTACAGCTTTTCTGCATCAATGAGCTAAATTAGGTTACTTGCATTCTTGAGTGCAATTTTTTTTTATCGTGTTTTGATGCTGCATTTCTGCATTTTTTTTTGTTATATTTTAAATTAAACTGCTTTTTTATACTTCATGGTGTTTGGCTTTGTCAAAACTTTAAATACAGTCATGTCTGGTTTTCAGCAAAAGTGGCATGCATGAACATACCCTAAAAATATGAAAAATTTGTTTGTGTCACTATTTTCTAGAGCCCATAACTCTTTTTTATTCTTCCATCAATTGAGTTGTGATAGGGCCTGATGTTTGAATGGCGAGTAGGGAGGAGCGGACCCGTGGATGTTTGGTTTAGCAGGGTTCTGACGAACTTTGGATAAAAGTTATATAAGTCGATGTGGACCTGAAATTGTGGCTTGTAAAATGGTTATAGTAAGGTCTCGGGGGCTGCTAAAGGAAGCAAAATGTGGATAAGAACAGGACAATGTGAATAGGGAATAAATAAATAATTTAAAAAAAAATGCTTTACCTTGGATGGTTAATCAAAACATAGAGGTTATCCCACACCTATTTTTGATTATTTATAAATAAATAAAAAGGCGTGGGGCCTCCCCTATTTTTGATAACCAGTCAAGGTAAAGCAAACAGCCGGTTGGGGGCTGGTATTACCAGGCCGAGAAGGCCAATGGTTATTTGGCCGTTTCCAGCCTGAAAATATTGGCCCGCAGCCGCCCCAGAAGTGGCGCATACATTAGCTATGTTAATTTTGGCGCTTTGCCTGGCTCTTCCCGATTGCCCTGATGTTGTGACAATTGGGGCAATAAATGGGGTTGATGCCAGCTTTGAATTGCCAGCTGGCATCAAGCCCTGGTATTATTAATGGTTGGGTGTCTAGCACACACACCCATTACTAAAGCGGGCTTTACACGCTACGACATCGCTAATGCGGAGTCGTTGGGGTCACGGAATTCGTGACGCACATCCGGCCGCATTAGCGATGCCGTTGCGTGTGACACCGATAAGCGATTTTGCATCGTTGCAAAAACGTGCAAAATCGGTAATCGGCAACACGGGGGTCCATTCTCAAATCTCGTTACTGCAGCAGTAACGAGGTTGTTCCTCGTTCCTGCGGCAGCACACATCGCTGCGTGTGACGCCGCAGGAACGAGGAAGCTCCCCTTACCTGCCTCCCGGCTGCTATGCGGAAGGAAGGAGGTGGGCGGGATGTTACGTCCCGCTCATCTCCGCCCCTCCGCTGCTATTGGGCGGCGGTTCAGTGACGTTTCAGTGACGTCGCTGTGACGCCGCACGGACCGCCCCTTTAGAAAGGAGGCGGTTTGCCGGTCACAGCGACGTCGCCGGACAGGTAAGTATGTGTGACGGCTGTGGGCGATGTTGTGCGGCACGGGCAGCGATATGCCCGTGTCGCGCAACAGATGGGGGCAGGTACCCACACTAGCGATATCGGGACCGATATCGCAGTGTGTAAAGTAGCCTTAATTCCATTTTTTGAAAGTAGTAAAAATAAGTAGTAAAAAAGTAGTAAAAAATTATTATAACAAAACCCCCAGACTTCATTCCTCGTTGACCAGTTTATAAAAAAATCTTAAAATACAAAAGGTCTGCCGTAATCCATTTTGATGTTTTTGAATTGACAGCTGGCACAAGCCCAAGGGTTAGTAATGGAAAGGTGTCTATCAGATACCCCCCCATTACTAACCCAGTAAGTGAAAAATAAAAAAAACACATATTGGTAAAAAATTGTTCATTTAAATAAAGACTCCCCAACACTCCCTCGTACCAATTTATTAATTACAAAAAGTTTTTGAAGTTCTGACATATTCCAATGGTGAATAAAAACTCCCCTACACTCCCTCGTTCACCAGTTTACTAAAGAGTACCTGTCATTTCCCCAGTGCATTCAGAACCATGAGCAGTTCTGCATGCATATCTAGAATCCCTGCCTAACAGTTCCAGCATTTATCAGCATACATAAACAAATCTTTAGAAAAAGTATTTCTAAAGATTGTTTATAATATGCTAATGAGAACTGTGACTAGTCACAAGAGCATTAGTTCCCTGGCTAGTCAGCCCACTTACCATGTTAGCACACCCCTGTGGGTATACTAACATGCTTTACAATGCCCAGGGTTATGACAATGTAATACAAAGCACGCATGCTTGCGGCTTCGTACCCGTTAGTACTGAGCTCCATTGACGTCGGGTGTATGCATCTTGGCTTCAAAGATGCTCACTGCCCATGATCGGAGGTCGCCTGCACTTCTGGTCATACGCATTACTCACTAAGCCCTTGCGACTAGTCACAGCCCTCATTAGCATATCATAATGTTTAAAACTTTTTCTAAAGATCTGTTTATGTATGTTAGTAAATGCTGGGACTGTTAGGCAGGGATTTTAGATATGCAACAGAACTGCTTGTGGTTCTGGGTGCACTGGAGACCTGACAGGTTCCCTTTAATTTAAAAAAATCCTCAAAGTCCCAACATAATACAATTGTGTAATGTTCCACAACGTCCATCGAATACTGGGAGATGCCATTTTTAGGCTGGGTAGGGCCAAATTACCATGAATCTTCTCAACCTGATAATATTAGCCCCCAGATGTCTGCTTTACCTTGGCTTTATCAAAAATAGGGGGAACTGCACGTCATTTTTTATTTTGTTCCCAGCAGTGTCCAGGAATCTTCCCCATGCCGAAAGCTTGTTGATTGGCTGGAACTGCAGCCTTACAACAAACTTTATTCAGCATCTGAACTCTGACGCAGACTTCCGTGAGAACTCCATGTTCGAGCTCCAGACACTAGGTGTTTGGTGTGAATCCCAAACTTTACTGTTCGGCTCACTCATTCCTAGTGGTGAGCTTTAGTGAAGAGCGAGCACTACCATGCTGGGTGCTCGGTAACATGTAGTTAATGCTCTGATGGGTGCGAATCAAGTACCCAAGTAAAATGGAAAAATCTTCTGGAAAAATGCTCTAGTTCCACCTTGATTTTCATTATATTCGGGTACTCGCGTTCCGCCCATTCGAACATCTAACTGCTTATTACAAGTACCGAGCACCCGTGAACTCTACTTATTTATTATACCATTCTGTGGTAAATACAATGTTTTTATAACTTTTTATTGCATTTTTAGGAGGAACTCAAAATAGCAATTTTGGCATCCTACATTTTTCTCCTTTAGCAAGTTTACATTATATCCTAATCTGGAAGTGTTTGTAATAATGCATAACTCATCCCTGCTGCATTTCTACACATCTGCAGAGGTAGGAGGGCATGTTCTTTTCTCCCCTGCATAACGTTGGGTGCTTATGATTGGACAATCTCATGAACAAGAAAAAGTAAAAAAAAAACAACTTTGCTGAAGTGAAATTATAAAAATAAAAACTGTTTTACTCAGCTCTGCAGCCACTGTTCCATGATGTGGCCAGGTTATGATGTTCAAACTGGTGAAAGGTCCTATTTAAAACAAAATCGTCAGTGGTCACCACCCGAAACTTTTTTACTTTTCTGTAGACAAAGTTGTGTGGACACTTGTAATTTTCATTGGTATTGTTTTTGATTGATGAATTTTTCAGCACTTTTTATTTATTTCTTTGGCAGCAAGGATGAAAAAATTATAAATCTTGACTGCTTTATTGTTTATGACATTACATAGTGCAGGATCTAACAGATTTCTCTTCTTGACAGACCCGGATGTCATTGACCTATCTGCAACCCCCACAGCGTGATTTTTTTTTTTTGTAATAGAGTTTGACATTACAGGGGGAGCACTCTCCCTCTGTCAAACGCCTTGTATGGCGTGATGATTGTTAACAGCAGCATTTAAGGAGCTATACGCACTGGCGTAGCAACTGCTTTTGCCGCCCGGGGCGGTCGTCAAACTTGCCGCCCCCCTCCGTTGGTCGTCGATAAGGGTACTTTCACACTTACGTTAGTTGCAGTCTGCTGCTTTGGAAAACAGCGCAATCCGTTAACGGCTTGCGCTGTTTCCCATAGACTTGTATGGACTTGTATGGACAATGGATTGCGACTAAAATGTGTCTGCATTGCATTCACCACGTGACGGATCAGGCAGGATGTAGTGTTTTTTGTGCGGCGGAATCCCTTTTTTTTCACTACGCATGCTCAGCTCTTATACTTAACAATTGAAATCAATGTTTTTCTCTCTCTCGGCGGCTGATCGCCCGGCGGCCTGCTTTTGAGTGTGATCAGCTGATCGCCCAGCTTTTGTGAACGATCAGCTGATCGCCCTGAGGCCGGCTTTTGAGAGCGATCAGCTGATCGCCCTGAGGCCGGCTTTTGAGAGCGATCAGCTGATCGGCCGGCTTTTGTGAGCGATCAGCTGATTGCCCAGTGGCCTGCTTTTGAGAGCGATCAGCTGCTCGGCCAGCTTTTGTGAATGATCAGCTGATCATTCACAATAGCCTGTCACCGGTAAAACAGTAAAAATAAAACAAAACATTGTTTTGCAGCATTTTTTCAGTCGGTCGGTCTCTTTAGCTCTCTCTGTCTGTTGGTCTCTCTCTCTGTCGGTCAGTCTCTTTCTGTCGGTGGGTCTGTCGGTCGGTCTCTATCTCTCTCTGTCGGTCAGTCTCCCCCTCTCACCACCTCTTTCATACTCACCAATCACCGGCGTGCCGCTGCACGGCTGTCACAAAGCTCCGGCGGCTTTTCCTCTTTTGAAAATGCCGGCTGCTCATTATTCCATCTCGTATTCCCTGCTTCCCCTGCCCACCGGCGCCTATGATTGGTCGCAGCCAGACACACCCCCACGCTGAGTGACAGCTGTCTCTCTGCAACCAATCACAGCCGCCGGTGGGTGGGTCTATATCGTGCAGTACAATAAATAAATAATTTTAAATACCGGCATGCGGTCCCCCCAATTTTGATACCAGCCAAGATAAAGCCACACGACTGAAGGCTGGTATTCTCAGGATGGGGAGCCCCACGTTATGGGGAGCCCCCCAGCCTAAAAATATCAGCCAGCAGCCACCCGGAATTGCCGCATCCATTAGATGCGACAGTCCCGGGACTCTACCCGGCTCATCCCGAATTGCCCTGGTGCGGTGGCAATCGGGGTAATAAGGAGTTAACGGCAGCCCATAGTTGCCACTAAGTCCTAGGTTAATCATGGCAGGCGTCTATGAGACACCCCCATGATTAATCTGTAGTGAAAGTAAATAAACACAAACAACGAAAAATCCTTTATTTGAAATAAAAGACAAAAACAACACCCTCTTTCCCCACTTTATTAACCCCCAAATACCCCTCCAGGTCCGGCGTAATCCACACGAGGTCCCACGATGCTTTCAGCTCTGCTACATCGGAAGCTGACAGGAGCAGCAGTAGAACTGTGAGCTCCATGCAGAAACTGAAGTGAATCGCGCTGTCAGCGGGGACGTCACTGAGGTAGTGCCTGGTTGTGTGCGTTGATGATGGGGGCGATAGTGACTGGGTGTATGCGATTATGATGAGTGCGGTAGTGCTGGGGTGTGTGCGGTTATGATGGGGGCGGCATTTTTTACCCCCAAAATGCTGCCCCCCCTTTTTCTACGCCACTGGTTATACGGTTAGGATCTATCAAAGCTGCAATATTGGCTGCTGCAGCATGAGCCTAGCTGCGTCCACCTGCAAATTATGTGACCTCTCTGTGCAATTTGACTATTTTTTTTTTATAACTAAACTATTTCTTAAAAGCAGTTACATCACAGAACATCGCACAAAGTTGCACATAAATATTTTTAGCTGTACAAGATAAATGAGATTTGCTGTTATGCGACATGTCACATATGGAAAGTATATTGGGAATATTTTTGAATATGCACTTTCAATAGAAGGCTGTGTGATGTTTCCCTTTATATGAACATAACTTTTATGGGCTCACCTGGTTAGGTGGATTCTCTAAGGCATAGGTCAGGGTGAGCAATACAGACCAAAGAAGATGGCATAGGACAAATGACTTGCTGAATAGCTTGTTGATCAGGAAGGACCAGGACATCAGGTTATACTGGATGGTAGATAGGCAAGTGGAGTAGGAAACACCAGAGGTCTCACAACCAGGAGTGTAGACACACACCGGAACTTGACTTGTATAAACAGTCCAGGACTTGCATCTAAGTAATTACTGACAGATTTATATTATCTCTGGACAGATGGTCCTTGGTGAAGGGAATAGGCCGCAGTGATGAACAGGCAGACAATACTTGCTGGTAGCAAAAATCTGCACTGTTGCAGTAGCGATTGTTGTGTGCACAGCATCAGAGAAGAAAATGTTATGCTTACAGCAGACAAAGGATTATTCAGCAAACAAATGATTAGCTACAGGGAGCAATGATGAGCAGGGAAACTGAATACTTTATAGGAGAAAAGATACACACTATTGAAGCAAAAAGTAGAAAAACAAACGAGTGCAGAATAGGTGATTGTCAGCTGAGAGAAATGGATGGTGAGGCAACATCAAAAGCTCACGGTAAACAAATACAAAGCTTACCGAAAACTCAGACAGTACATGGGTATCTGAGTCAGCCTTTAGGCTATGTTCGCACGTTGCGTTTTTTTCCGCGTTTCTGCAGCGTTTTTGGCAGCAGCGTTTTTGCGCTAAAATGCATGCGTTTTTGATTTCCAGCAAAGTCTATGGGAAAAGCAGAAATCCTGTCTGCACTTTGCTTTTTTTTCTGCAGCGTTTAATTTGCATATTTGTGGTCAAAAACCATGCTGAAAAAGAAGCAGCATGTCAGTTGTTTTTGCCATTTCTGCAGCGTTTCCTTAACATTGGAGTCAATGAGAAATGGCAAAAAGCAACCAAAATGACAATTCCTGCGTTTTTCATGCTTTTTACCTGCTTTTCCACTGCGTTTTTAGCTCAAAAAACGCATGCTTTTCTGGGGAAAAATTAATGGGTTCTAATGTTCCTTTACACACACACAATAACCGAAAATTTAAATGTAAAAAAATAATAAACTTTAGCTATTTTTCTGTTACAATGTGCATAACCACTATTATTACATTAAAATTGATAATTTCCCATATAATTCTATTAAAAGTTAATTTTATACTTTTTTTCTCTTTTTCCATTCTTTTTGACTAATTCAACTTTATTTCTCAGTGTCTTGATCTCAAAAACGCATCTGCAGAAACGCAGGTGAAAACGCAGGTAAAAAGCGCTAAAAACGCACTAAAAACGCGGTAAAAACGCATGCGTTTTTAGCGCTAAAAAATGGTCAAAAGCCATTTGGTCAAAAACCAAGGGAAGGAAAACGTGCAGAATAAACTGCAGGTACACCGACGCAACGTGCGGACATAGCCTTAAAGGCCTTTTGTGAAGTCACAGGTGTTCACAAAGCTACTTGATAAACCCCAAGTGGACCACAGCAAAGGAAGGCAGCCATAGTAAAAAGGAGGAGAACCTGGCTCCGGAGTCCAGACAGCTAAGAAACAATGTGACGAGAACATTTTTTTTTTTTAATGTTCTCAATGAGAGGAACAAAATTATAATCTTGTGATACCTTTTAATGGCTAACTAAAATAAAATAAAGTGATGTTACAAAGCAAGCTTTCAAGACATCTCAGGTCCCTTCATCAGGCATGGCATGACGAAATATCTGAAGAAACACAAATATATGCACAAACAGAGCAGAGGGATGGCATAATAAAAGACATTTAAATAAACAAACACTGAGCTTAGAAAGTGAATCCTTAGGCTATGTGCGCACGTTGCTTTTTACCTGCTTTTTACCTGCTTTTTTGCTGCTTTTTCAACTGCAGCGTTTAATGCCAAAATGGTTGTGTTCTGCTTTTCAAGCAAAGTCTATGGGAATTTGGGCTTCTTGTCCGCACTATGCAGTTCAAACTGCAGCCTTTTTGTTGCAGAACTTTGGTCAAAAACTCAGCTTTGCAGTGCAAAACCCAAATGGCAAAAACAATTGACATGTGAATTGTTTTTGCCATTTGTGTTTTGCACTGCAAAGCTGAGTTTTTGACCAAAGTTCTGCAACAAAAAGGCTGCAGCTTGAACTGCATAGTGCGGACAAGAAACCCAAATTCCCATTGACTTTGCTTGAAAAGCAGAACACAACCATTTTGGCATTAAACGCTGCAGTTGAAAAAGCAGCAAAAAAGCAGGTAAAAAGCAACGTGCGGACATAGCCTTAATTAGCTTTGATTAGTGGTGTGAGTTTTATTGTCCCAATATCCATGTAGGATCAGAGGTCTGGTGAATCTCAGGAATAGATTCCTCAGATTTTGTAATGGGCCATAAATCCCCCTGACAGGTTGAGTCCTGTGTCCACAGAGTTAAAAATTTTAATGAATTTGTATTCCCAGACCCTGCAAAGGCTCTGTGATCTGAAGTTGCCTTTTAATATCACAACTTTCATATGGTTTATGTTGTGTCCTGAAGCACAGAAATGTTTGGCTACAGGTAAATGGATTTTTTTGTGTGTAATTGTGTGGCGGTGAGATCTCATCCTTGCTCTCAGTCTCTGTCCTGTTTCTCCAACATAGAGTCCCACAATAGGACATATAGTGCATAGGATTAAGTACACCACGTTGGAAGAGGAACATGTGAATGTCCCAGGAAAAGAAAAAAAATATCTTATGTATGTCTTTGCATGGGACCCAGTTGTGTATGGAACAATTCCATACTGCAAGCAAAGGATATAAGTCTGATAACCAAAAGTCTAGTCTAATGTATGAAATCAATGGTATCCTCTCGCACTCCAGTTTTAACTCATATAGAGAAAAGGACTTTATTAGTCAAATACTCAGGTCACGCTGCTCAGCATAGGTCCCAGTATATGACCTGGCTGCAAGCAATAGTAAAAAAAAAAAACAACAAACCCTAGATCCAAAATTAGTGGATATTAATAACACATCTCTGTTGGGGGCCATACAATTAGTGTCACATAGGAGGGAGCTGTTGCTGTGTGTGTGCTGTAAAAAAATAATAATAATAAATAATAATCCATACCTTATCTCCTGCTGGTCTCTTATGTGCTTTCTTTTCTAGCTGTGAATAGTGATTGTCAGCAGCAGTCACATATCCATCCGGCTAGAAAATACCTTGTACAGTGACTGGATCTTTATATCCTGTTCTGACCAAGAGTAATGTGAATATGTTTATTTTTTATTATTTTTACAGTGCCTTGAAAAAGTATTCACACTCTGAACTTAGGCCTCTTTCACACGTCCATGTAGTTTACGCACATGTGTGACGGTCCATGGGGCAGGTCAGTATGTTTGTCCATGTGTATGTTCTCCGTGTGCTGTTCGTGTGCTATCTGTTTGACATCCAGATAGCACATGGAAAGCATGAACTTATATACTTAACTGTCTCTGCAGTCAGTGCTGTGACTATTCATGAGCATAATGAGCGGGACCCGGAGACAACAGCAGCGCTGGAGACAGGTACGGTGAGTATAATTTTTTTTTTTTTTATGAGACAGGTGTTTTCTCTGCTACCTGTCACACTGATGTCACACGGATCAGATCAGTGTGCGGTCCGTGGGAAACCCGTGCTGCCATCAGAAAACAGACATGTCACCATGTGGAACACATGGACACGCATGGGCTCCACATGGACACATGGTCCATATGAAAACACAACAGGCGAGCGCCTCAACCCATTGAATTTAATGGGTCTACCTGTGTCTGTGTCCCTGGTATGTGTGCTGTCCGTTTCCATGGACGTCTGAGGGAGGCCTTAAGTGTATTTTATTGGGATTTTATGCGTTATATCAACTCAAAGTAGCAGGAAGTGTAAGGCTATGTGCGCACGCTGCGTTTTTTTGCCTCATTTTTTGGGTGCGTTTTTGTTCTAAATACTGCATGAATCTCCTTCCCCAGCAAAGTCTATGAGATTTCATTTTTGCTGTCCACACATTGCAGTTTTTTTTAGTTGCGCTTTTGTGGTAACCACAAAGATGCAGCATGTCAATTTTTTGCGTTTTGTCCCTGCGTTGTGGGAGGGCTGGTATTTGGCCAGATACTGCTCCCCATATAAAGTCTATGGGGACCAGAATCGAGCACAAAGGGGTAGGAGCAAGTGGTACATTCTCACCAATCACCAGTTGGCTGTCACACTGCTCCCGCGGCAGCTCTTACATCTTCCAGAGTCGGCCGCTCATTAGGCTCATAACATATTCACTCCTTCCCTGCTCACCGGTGGCTGTGATTGGTTGCAGGCAGACCCACCCCCACACTGAATGACAGCTGTCTCACTGCAACCAATCACAGACGCCGGTGAGCGGGTCATTATCGTGCAATAAAATAAATAATTTTAAAACAACGACGTGCGGTCCCCCCAATTTTGATACCAGCCAAGGTAAAGCCACATGGCTGAGGGATGGTATTCTCAGGATGGGGAGCCCCAAGCCTAAAAATGTCAGCAGCAGCCACCCGGAATTGCTGCATCCATTAGATGCGACAGTCCCGGGACTCTGCCCGGCTCATCCCGATTACCCTTGTGCGGTGGCAATTGGGGTAATAAGGAGTTAATGGCAGCAGCCCATAGCTGCCACTAAGTCCTAGCTTAGTGATGGGAGGCGTGTATGGGACACCCCCTCATCACTAAGCTGTAAGTGAAAGTAAATAAACACAATCACCCAAAAAAACTTTATTTGAAATAAAACACAAAAAAACCTCTTTTACCACTTTGTTAACCCCTAAAACACCCCATCCAGGTCTGATGTAATCAACACAAGGTCCCACGAAGCATCCAGCTCTGCTACATCTGACAATCACAGAGTGGCTATAGAGCATGACCGCTCTCTGTGATGGTCAGGCCGCAAGTGAAGTGAGCAGCGCTGGATCAGCGGTGACTTCAGCTGTCATCGCACATCACCTGACTGAAGTCACCGCTGATCTCGCGCTCACTTCAGTCGCGCCTGATATGCAGTCACAAGTAGAGGACTCCAGCTATCATCGCACATCACCTCACTGGAGTCCTCCACTTGTGACCGCAAATCAGGCCGCGGCTGAAGTGAGCACGAGATCAGCGATGACTTCAGTCAGGTAATGTGCGGTCACAATCAGTTGTGTGACTGATGCAACAGATGCGTTGCAGATAGTGGCACAACTCATGTGACTGATGCAGCAAAACAATGATCCGTTTTTTGAGGGGGGGGTTTTACTGGCGGCAATCAGCTGATCGTTCACAAAAGGCGGCCGCCGGACGATCAGCCGATCATTCGGCCGCCCAGAGAGAGAGACATTGATTACAATGTTTAAACAAGAGCTGAGCATGCGCAGTTAAAAAAAAAAAGGATTCCGCCGCTCAAAAAACGCTACATGCTGTGTTCCTGCCTCCCGACAGTCAGTTGTTCCACGACTGATCTGTCACGCGGCGGATGCAACGCAAGGCCATCAATCATAATCTGTCGTCTATACAAGTCTATGGGGGAAAAACGGAATCCTGCAAAATATTTTGCAGGATACCGTTTTTCCTCAAGGCGACAGATTGCAACTGATGCAAAACAACAGAAGTGTGAAAGCAGCCTAAGGGTGGCTTTACACGCTACGATTTCGCTACAGTGATCTCGTTGGGGTCACGGATTTTGTGACGCACATCCGGCCGCTGTAGCGATCTCGTTGTGCGTGACTCCTAGGAGCGATTTTGGATCGTTGCAAAAACGTCCAAAATCGATCCTCGTTGACGTGGGGGTCCTCTCCCAATTATCGCTGCTGTCGCAGGGGCGAAGTTGATCCTCGTCCCTGCGGCAGCACACCGTGTGACGCCGCAGGAACGAGGAACCTCTCCTTACCTGCCACACGCCAGCAATGAGGAAGGAAGAAGGTGGGCGGGATGTTCGTCCCGCTCATCTCCGCCCCTCCGCTTTGAGTGGGCGGCCGCTTAGTGACGTTGCTGTGACGCCGGTCACAGCGACATCGCCGAGCAGGTAAGTATGTGTGACGCTGCCATAGCGATAATGTTCGCTACGGCAGCGATCTTCACATATCGGCATACCGATAGGGGCGGGTGCTATCACGCTCGCCATCGCTAGCATCAGCTAGCAATGTCGCAGAGTGTAAAGCCCGCTTAAGGCTATGTTCACACGGTGTTTTTGCAGCGTTTTTTAGAATGGTTTTTGCCTTGGTTTTATGCAAATCCATGCTAATAAAATGTTGCTTTTTATAGTCCCAGCAAAGTCTGTGAGATCTCAGAAATCTCATGCACACACATTAATCGCCTCCAGATTTATCCTGACTTTTGTCAACCTCCTGCATTTTTGCAGCATTTTTCAAAGAAGGAGCATGTCAATTCTTTGCATTGTTTTTTGCTATGGTTTTGCAACTGCAAAAATGCCACAAAAAACACACTAAGGGCTCATGCGCACGTTGCGTGTTTTTTTGTGTTTCTGCAGCGTTTTAAGCTGCAGCATCACATTGTCAAAATTCATGCGTTCTGCTTCCCCAGCAAAGTCTATGAGAATCATGCAAAATTGGTGCACACGTTGCTTTTTTAAACGCAGCGTTTTGATTGTCAAAAATTTGACTAAATCTCTGTGTTTAAAAAAGCAACATGTCAATTCTTTTGTCCGTTTTGGCAGCGTTCTACACCCATTGAAATCAATTGTTTGGTTCTTCAGTTGTAGAAAAACGCTACCAAAATGCTAAGCAGTGCGTTTACACTGCATTTTTGTTGTGATCCGCATGTTTTTTTGACATAAACGCAGGTCTTTCAGTCTCTCTCTCTCTCTCTCTCTGTCCCTGCTTCCCCTGCCCACTGGCACCTATGATTGGTTGCAGTCAGACACGCCCCCACACTGAGTGACAGCTGTCTCACTCAACCAATCACAGCTGCCAGCGGGCATGTCTATATCATGCGGTAAGAAAAAATAATAAATAATTTAAAAAAAAACTACGTGCGGTCCCCCCAATTTGGATACCAGCCAGGGTAAAGCCACATGGCTAAAGGCTGGTATTCTCAGGATGGGGAGCCCCACGTTATGGGGAGCCCCCCAGCCTAACAATATCGGCTGGCAGCCGTCCGGAATTGCCGCAGCCATTAGATGCGACAGCCCCGGGACTCTACCCGGCTCATCCCGAATTGCCCTGATGCGGTGACAAACGGAGTAATAAGGAGTTAATGGCAGCAGCCCATAGCTGCCACTAAGTCCTAGGTTAATCATGGCAGGCGTCTACCCGAGATACCTTCCATGATTAACCTGTAAGTTAAAGAATATAAACACACACATCCATAAAATCCTTTATTTGGAATGAAAGACAAAAAAAACACCCGCTTTCACCACTTTATTAATCCCCAAATACCCATCCAGGTCTGATGTAATCCACATGAGGTCCCACAACGCTTTCAGCTCTGCTATTTGAAGCTGACAGCGAGCGCCCACAGACCACAACCGCTCTCTGTCAGCTCCACGCAACAACTGAAGTGAGCCGCGCGATCAGCGATGGCGTCACTCAGGTTACTTGCGGCCACCACTCTCAGGTGGAGGACTCCAACTGTGGCCGCGGGTCACCTGAGTGACGGCACCACTGATCGCGCTGCTCACTTCAGTCACTCAGGGGATTTGCGGTCACAGGCGAGTCCTTCATGTGTGACCGCAAATCAGGTTGCGACACACAGACAGAGCCGCAGGATGTCAGTGAAATCGGGTGAAGCTTTGACGTCACTGCTGCGGACTCCTGTGTCTTGGCACTGACCTCGGAGGTTCATCTGAGTTCATGCCAGCACACAGAGACAGAGCCGCGGGATGACAATGCAGTCGGGTGCAGTTCACATGAGTTCATTCTCATCGCCCGGCTCTGTCTGTGTCTGCTGTCAGCGGGCACGTAGCAGAGCTGGGGGACCGCACTGACAAAAATGCATCCAAAACGCTTGTAAAATGCATGCAAAATGCATCCAAAATACACACGTTTTGGATGCATTCTTTTTGTCAACACGCAGCATCATGTCTGCCAGAGGGTGCATTTATTTCTGCACTGGTCAGGACGCAACGTGCGCATGAGCCCTAAAACCGCAGATGTCTCCCAGGAGACATCCTGCCACTATCAGGTTTTGGTCAGGAAAAAAAGCTGCAAAAATGCCCTGTGTGAGGGGCTTTACACGCTGCGACATCGCTAGCGATGTCGCTAGCGTTTGCACCTGCCCCCGTCGTTTGTGCGTCACGGGCAAATTGCTGCCCGTGGCGGACAAACTCGCTGCTACCCGTCACACTACTTACCTTCCTAACGACGTCGCTGTGGCCAGCGAACAGCCTCCTTTCCAAGGGGGCGGTTCGTGCGGCGTAACAGCGATGTCACACAGCAGGCATCCATTTGAAGCGGAGGGGCGGAGAGCAGCCACAGGAAAGTCACGCCCACCTCGTTGCCGGAGGATGCAGGTACGATGTTGTTCGTCGTTCCTGGGGTGTCACACGTAGCGATGTGTTCTGCCTCAATAACGACGAACAACCTGTGTCCAGAACAAGGAACAATATTTGGGAAATGGACGACGTGTCAACGATCAATGATTTGGTGAGTATTTAACATCGTTAGTGGTCGCTCGTACGTGTCACACGCAACGACGTCGCTAACGAGGTCGGATGTGCGTCACGAATTCCGTGACCCCAACGACATCTCGTTAGCGATGTCGTTGCGTGTAAAGCCCCCTTTAGAGACTGTGCCCTCCAAGTGTGAGTATATCTGCCATGTATTGTTCCTCTTCACAGACTGTAAAACGGGCTTTACACACTGCGATATCGGTCCCGATATCGCTAGTGTGGGTACCCGCCCCCATCTGTTGCGCGACACGGGCAAATCGCTGCCCGTGCCGCACAACATCGCCCAGACCCGTCACACATACTTACCTGCCCGGCGACGTCGCTGTGACCGGCGAACCGCCTCCTTTCTAAGGGGGCGGTCCGTGCAGCGTCACAGCGACGTCACTGAGCGGCCGCCCAATAGCAGCGGAGGGGCGGAGCTGAGCGGGACGTAACATCCCGCCCACCTCCTTCCTTCCGCATAGCGGCCGGGAGGCAGGTAAGGAGAGCTTCCTCGTTCCTGCGGTGTCACACTGAGCGATTTGTGCTGCCGCAGGAACGAGGAACAACCTCGTTACTGCTGCAGTAACGATTTTTGAGAATGGACCCCCATGTCACCGATGAGCGATTTTGCACGTTTTTGCAACGATGCAAAATCGCTCATCGGTGTCGCATCGCTAATGTGGCCGGATGTGCGTCACCAATTCAGTGACCCAACCGAGTTCGCATTAGCGATGTTGTAGCGTGTAAAGCCCCCTTTAGGCTATGTGTGCACGTTTGCGTTCTGGTTGTCTAATAAAATGCAGTGTTTTGACACTGCGTGTGTGTTTATAAATGTATTCAAAACTCTGCGTTTGGGATGCGTTTTGGATGCGTTCTGGATGCATTTTTGACAGTGCGCTCCCACAGACAGAGAAAGAGTGGGTGGGAAATGCATCCAAAAAGAAGTGACATGTTGCTTTTTTAAACGCATCGAATTTGTCAAATATTTGGCATCCAAAATGCTGCTACACAGAGTCAGGCTTCTGCCACACTCACGTGAAAATCACGCACGTGCCGCGAGACACATATTTTCCCTGCGTATTGCGTGTGGTAAGTACGTGTTTTGGGTACGTGCGGTCCACGTATGTTCTACGTGTGCTATCCGCGATAACACACGGAGAACCGGTAATTTACATACGTGGTCCTTTCTGCTGTCCAGGGTACTGATCTTCGGTCTCTAGCCCTGCCGTCTCCCCACTGCTGCTTCCGCCGCAGTGAAGTGAATATTAAATGAGAATAATGAGCGGCGGTCGGCAGCAAGTGGCGGCAGAGGCAGGAGGGCTGGAGAAGGTGAGTAAAGATTTGTTATTTTTTTCTCTGACACGTGAGTTTTCTCAGGCGCGTGTCACACGAGACCGCATCCACACTACATCCGTGTGGTACGGGTGCTGGCCGTGTGACACCCGTGATGCCGGAGAAAACATGGACATGTCAGCGTGTTGGAAAACGCACACACGTACAAACAGACACGGACACACGTTCCGTGTGATTTTACGTGTGTGTGCCTGCTACCATAGGGTAGCATTGGTGTACGTGTCTCCGTGCCGCCGGTACGTGCAAAAACGTACCAAACACGTACCGGCGGCACGGATGTGTGTCGGAGGCCTCAGAGAGCTCCTACATCTATAAGAGAAACTGTGGAAAAAGAGGCGCAATAGGGTCTTACCCCAATATACAGTGCCTACCAGTAGTATTCAACCCCCTGCAGATTTAGCAGGTTTACACATTCGGAATTAACTTGGCATTGTGACATTTGGACTGTAGATCAGCCTGGAAGTGTGAAATGCAGCAAAAAAGAATGTTATTTCTTTTTTTATTTTTTTTTTAAATTGTGAAAAGTTTATTCAGAGGGTCATTTATTATTCAACCCCTCAAACCACCAGAATTCTGTTTGGTTCCCCTAAATTATTAAGAAGTATTTCAGGCACAAAGAACAATGAGCTTCACATGTTTGGATTAATTATCTCTTTTTCCAGCCTTTTCTGACTAATTAAGACCCTCCCCAAACTTGTGAACAGCACTCATACTTGGTCAATATGGGAAAGACAAAGGTGCATTCCAAGGCCATCAGAGACAAGATCGTGGAGGGTCACAAGGCTGGCAAGGGGTACAAAACCCTTTCCAAGGAGTTGGGCCCATCATCCGGAAGTGGAAGGCTTATGGAACTACTGTTAGCCTTCCACGGCCTGGACAGCCTTTGAAAGTTTCCACCCGTGCTGAGGCCAGGCTTGTCCGAAGAGTCAAGGCTAAACCAAGGACAACAAGGAAGGAGCTCCAGGAAGATCTCATGGCAGTGGGGACATTGGTTTCAGTCAATACCATAAGTAACGTACTCCACCACAATGGTCTCCATTCCAGACGAGCCCGTAAGGTACCTTTACTTTCAAAGCGTCATGTCAAGGCTCGTCTACAGTTTGCTCATGATCACTTGGAGGACTCTGAGACAGACTGGTTCAAGGTTCTCTGGTCTGATGAGACCAAGATCGAGATCTTTGGTGCCAACCACACACGTAACGTTTGGAGACTGGATGGCACTGCATACGACCCCAAGAATACCATCCCTACAGTCAAGCATGGTGGTGGCAGCATCATGCTGTGGGGCTGTTTCTCAGCCAAGGGGCCTTGCCATCTGGTCCGCATCCATGGGAAGATGGATAGCACGGCCTACCTGGAGATTTTGGCCAAGAACCTCCGCTCCTCTATCAAGGATCTTAAGATGGGTTGTCATTTCATCTTCCAACAAGACAACTACCCAAAGCACACAGCCAATAAAACCAAGGCCTGGTTCAAGAGGGAAAAAATCAAGGTGTTGCAGTGGCCTAGTCAGTCTCCTGACCTTAACCCAATTGAAAACTTGTGGAAGGAGCTCAAGATTAAAGTCCATTATTAGACACCCAAAGAACCTAGATAACTTGGAGAAGATCTGCATGTAGGAGTGAGCCAAGATAACTCCAGAGACCTGTGCCGGCCTGATCAGGTCTTATAAAAGACGATTATTAGCTGTAATTGCAAACAAGGGTTATTCCACAAAATATTAAACCTAGGGGTTGAATAATAATTGACCCACACTTTTATGTTGAAAATGTATTAAAATTTAACTGAGCAACATAACTTGTTGGTTTGTAAGATTTATGCATCTGTTAATAAATCCTGCTCTTGTTTGAAGTTTGCAGGCTCTAACTTATTTGCATCTTATCAAACCTGCTAAATCTGCAGGGGGTTGAATACTACTTGTAGGCACTGTATACAGGGTGAGGAAATGAGCAATACTACTCACCAAAAGGGGTTGTGAAAGTCACAACTCCTATAACAGCATGTAACTCCAAGCCACGGCAGCGGTCCCCATAAGGCAGATAACAGAGAGCAGTAGAGATGGGTTTCAAAGCCACGCCAATGACCAGACGGATCCAATGACGGATGTGTGTCGGAGGCCTCAGAGAGCGCCTACATCGGCAGTCCACAGGGGCCAATATGCACATGATGTTAGCATGAAACCTTTTAATAGAATAATGACGTCCTCTGTGAACATCTAGTGCATAAGGCAGGAGCTACCGGTAGTACCTGTCATTTATTTTCTGGCTGCTATAAAGAATGTTACCATATCACTTCAGGGCAGGGCAGTCAATAAAATAATTATGTTAACATTACATATAAAATAACAACTGGTTCTGTTAGTGTCATTAAAATAGGACAAGTTAATTTGACATCATCTGTCAATATTTTTGTTTTAATTTCTGATAATCATTTAAATACTTTTAGTTTTTGTTTAATTTTCAGCTCCCAAAGCCTCCATTTATCGAATTATGCACTTAAATTTATTAATCTCTGCTAATCCCTGAACTCCCTCAAATCATTGAAAAGCCAATGGCTGCATCATGGCTCATCACTAAATTGGCTCCTTGCATTTCATTTTGGCATCTCCGCTTCTGATTCCAGGATTAAGAGGGGAGTATCCAAGTCTGAACTAAGCAGAGGAATGGTTTAGTCCAAAAGCACAATTATTTGAAATGGTACAAATTTTTACATTAAATTTTTTTTGTAAAGGGTTTTCTGACATTTTATATTTGTTATTTTTATTGTTATTTTTTTTTTTTCCCAAGCATTTTTTTAAATGGTTCTACCAACCTGAAAAGAAAATAAAATACTAAGGTTATTAAGCCTATATCTCTAAAGAACAAACCACTAGGAGATTTTAAGATGCAATAACAAATTTTATTAACTATAAATACAGAAAAGACCCAAATAAGGCTAGTTTCACACTTGCGTTGTGCGGCATCCGTCACAATGCGTTGTGTGACGCATGTGACTGATGCGTTGTAAATAGTGTGATAATAAAGGCAACGGATTCCTGTGAATAACATGTGTTCTTTTATTTTTCTTTAGTCAAGAGAGAGAGAGAAATCCCCACTAACATCATCGCACACACCCCGACACTACCGTCCCCATCATCACCGCACACACCCCGGCACTACCGTTCCCATCATCACAGCACACACGCAGGCACTACTGCCCCCATTATAACCGCACACACAGGCACTACCGCACCCATCATCACCGCACACACACCGGCTCTACCGCACCCATCATCACAGCACACACCCCGGCACTACCGTCCCCATCATCACAGCACATACGCAGGCACTACCGCCCCCATCATCACCGCACACACGCAGGCACTACCGCACCCATTATAACCGCACACACTAAGGCACTACAGCCCCCATCATCACCGTACACACTCAGGCACTACCGCCCCCATCATCACCACACACACCGGCACTACCTGAGTGACGTCACCGCTGACAACGCGACTTACTTCAGTTGCTCCGTGGAGCTCACAGGACCGGCGGCGTTCTACAGCCGGTCCTGTCAGCTTCTGATGTAGCAGAGCTGAAAGCGTCGTGGGACCTCGTGTAGATTACACCAGACCTGGAGGGGTATTTGGGAATTAATAAAGTGGTAAAAAAGGGTGTTTTTTTGTATTTTATTCCAAATACAGGATTTTTTCGGGTGTATGTGTTTATTTACTTTCACTTACAGGTTAATCATTGGGGGTGTCGCAAAGACACCTGCCATGATTAACCTAGGACTTAGTGGCAGCTATGGGCTGCCATTAACTCCTTATAACCCCGATTGCCACTGCAGCAGGGCAATTCGGGATGAGTCGGGTAGAGTCCTGGGACTGTCGCATCTAACAGATGCGGCATTTCTGGACGGCTGCTGGCTGATATAGGCTGGGGGGCTCCCCATAACGTGGGGCTCACCATCCTGAGAATACCAGCCTTCAGCCGTGTGGCTTTATCTTGGCTGGTACCAAAATTGGGGGAGGACCGCACATCGTTTTTTTTAAATTATTTATTTATATATTGTACTGCACGATATCGACCCGCCCACCGGCGGCTGTGATTGGTTGCAGTAAGACAGCTGTCTCTCAGTGTGGGGCGTGTCTGACTGCAACCAATCATAGGCGCCGGTGGGCGGAGGACGCAGTGAATACAAGATGGAATAATGAGCGGCTGGCATTTTCAAAAGCAGGAGAAGCCGCCAGAGCAGTGTGACAGCTGTGCAGCGCCGCGACGGTGATCGGTGAGTTTGAGAGAGGGGGTGAGAGGGAGAGACTGACCGACAGAGAGAGATAGAGACCGAGAAAGAGACAGACCGATCAAGAGACCAGGAGTGCTTTTAAACGCTTTAAAACGTTCTGCTGGACATGCTGAGAATGCTCAGTAGAACATGACAGAACCCTGCACTGGAATCTGTCGCCAAACGCATGGCGACAGAATCCAGCGCCATAGACATTCATTATGCCTCTTAACGGATCCCGACAGAATCCTGCGGAGTGCGTTTTTTTACAGCAACAAAAACTGTTACATTATGCGTTTCTTCCGGCGGATGGTCACTGACGGTCACCGACAAAACAACTGATGCGCCGCGGGGCGGATGCAACGCAAGACCATCTATTGCAATCCGCCCTTAATAGAAGCCTATGAGGAATAAACTGATTCCTGCAATGGTTACCGTAATTCCTCAAGGTGGCGAATTGCAGCGGATGCCGCTCAACGCAAGTGTGAAAGTAGCCTAATGAGTATATAAGGAGAGAAAACACCTTATAGGGAAATAGGAGGGAAAGGGGGTGAGAGACCCTTTCACAACCTAAAGATGCACTGCAAACTAGGTGAAAAATAGTACACCATACTATGCCCATACTATGCCCATGAATGGGGACCACCATGAATACAGATCTACTTAAATAATTAGCGTAATAGGTACTGCAAGGAAAGCAATCACAGTATACATATTTATTAGTTGTGACCCTATCGGTGCATAAGTCACAAAGTTTTAAAGGACAGCTACATAGACGTTGTAACTAACAGCCGATCACCAGTAATGGAGCATAATATATAAACACAAAAGCAGCCAACAGTACCTCGCGCCATATTCAATGGTATGAGTGAAACACCTGAAGAGCAGAAAGAGAGAGAGGAACCCCGACGCGCGTTTCACCCCACTGGTTTTATTTTTTTTTCCCAAGCATTTTTCAAAATATGCCACATACTCCAAATCCAGTCTTGGAGTACATTTCCTCAATGAGTTTTTGGTGAGTTTATCACGCTGCGTAGTTTCGCTGCATAAAATAGGCAGTGTCTTATAGTTCCAGCAAGGCGGATGAGATTTATAGAAATCTCCTGCCCACTGTGTTTCTTTTTTACTCAGCGTAAACTAACTTGCGGTGGTTTCAAATCTGCAGCATGTCAATTTTTATTGCTGGTACGTTGAGTTTTATGTGCAGATTTGCACGAGAGACTTGTATTAAATGTGGAAAATCCACAGTTAAAAATGCACATGCGATTTTAGTGCATTTCTGCAGCGGAAATGCATCAAAAACACATATAATCCGCACCTAAGTATATCAATAAAGTATTGTCAAAGCCAAATACTAGAAAGAATAAAAAACAAAGCAGCTTTATATAAAGAATGACACACCAAGAAAAGACTAAAACTGGATGAAAATGCATGTCAAAGAAAGCAATGAAAAAACCTAATTTACTGTATATAATAGGTGCAGAAATTCTACAGAATCAAAAACTCACCAAAAGTTCATTGTGGGAACATAGCCCATAGTCCTAAGGCCAAAAGGCTTTGTGTACATTGGTATTTAGGGCTGGGTTCACTGATTGCTGGAAAACAAAGAAACAAACAAACACTCATTCGGCCATAAATTTAAAGGGAACCTGCCACCAGATTTGGCAACTATAAGCTGCGACCACCACCACTGAGCATTCCAGAATACTGTATATAAGAGCCCAGGCCACTGTGTAGAAAGTAAAAAAATACTTTGATAATCACCTAGGGGGTGGTCCAGTCCGATGGGTGTCGCTACTCTCCGGTTCGGCGCCTCCTCTCTGCAGCGATCGCAGTCCTCCTTCTGAGGCCCGTGTGAATGACGCGTCCTATGTCATGCACACTAGCCAGAATTGAAGTATTGTGCAGGTGCATTTTAATCTGCCCGTCTCAGGGCACATCAAAGTATTGCAGTGAGTATGCATGGGCGGTCTTTAACCTTTCCTCGTGCCTGCACATTATAGTACTTTGATCTGCCCCAGCAGGGCTGATTAAAATGGGCCTGCGCAGGAGCCCAATGGCGGCCTGTGTGGATCACCTAGACGCATAATCCAGACTGGGGGCTGGGTAGAAGGAAGAGATCGCAGCAGAGAGGAGGCACCAGACCAAAGAGAGGAGGTGCCGGACCGGAGAACAGTGACACCCATCGGACCGCCCCCCTAGGTGAGTATTATAAAAGGTTTTTTTACGTTATACAAAGTGTCCTGAGCTCTTATTGACAGTATTCCAGAATACTGTATGTAAGAACTCACTGATGACAGGTTTCCTTTAAACAGTTTTGTAATACATTTTCCACACAAGTTTTAGATTTGGTAACGCAGCATTTATTTATACATACCTATTTCTTTTTTAAAGGTGGCTGCAGACAAACTTGAAAAATTGTCCAAGTTTTATCCAGAAAGCTCAGATGAGTTTTCTCATTTTCATCATATTTTCATCCATGTGTCCACTTTTTACATCCGTGTGCAATCCCTTTTCATGCAACTACATTAAAACATGCACATGTTTAAATACAATTACCTTGATTTATAATAGAAATCTATCCATGAAAATGGAACTCCACTCGAATGGTCCTTGTAGGATACTATTTTTTTTCTTTTCAATAGACTTGAATGGGTGTTTCGGATGAAGGTAATGCATGCTGCAATTTTTTTCTCGTGGACATTCCAACTGAGAAAAAAATTGTTCATCTGCACAGCACTAATGAATAATGTGATTCAGTTGGCCGTCTGATTGAAAAAATGTATCGCACACGTCTGATTTATACACTCATCTGTCAGTACCCTAATGTTTTTTTTGATAAATAGGTGATAAATGTATAATTGCTGGCATTCACATGGTTGCTAGATTTTGCATTGTGCCGCCTCGGTGCAGACCGGGGTGCTCAGATCTGGGGTGGTCGTGGCTCGAGGGTTCTGGATCCGGGCTCGGCACTCACTCCGATCCTTTAAAGGGGGATTATTTACAGGGGAGAAGTTCGTGACGCCACCTGCGGATTGCGGTAAAGCGGGCTTCACACGCTACAATTTCGCTACAGCGATCTCGTTGGGGTCACGGATTTTGTGACGCACATCCGGCCGCTGTAGCGATGTCGTAGCGTGTGACTCCTAGGAGCGATTTTTTGATCGTTGCAAAAACGTCCAAAATCGCTCCTCGTTGACATGGGGGTCCACTCCCAATTATCGCTGCTGTCGCAGGGGCGAAGTTGATCCTCGTCCCTGCGGCAGCACACATAGCTACGTGTGACGCCGCAGGAACGAGGATCATCTCCTTACCTGCCTCCGGCCACAATGCGGAAGGAAGGAGATGGGCGGGATGTTACGTCCCGCTCATCTCCGCCCCTTCGCTTACATTGGGCGGCCGCATAGTGACGTCACTGTGACGCCAAACGGACCGCCCCCTTAGAAAGGAGGCGGTTCGCCGGTCACAGCGACGTCGAAGGACAGGTAAGTATGTGTGGCGGGATGCGCGATTTTGTGCGCGACAGGCAGCGATATGCCCGTCGCGCACAAACGATGGGGGCGGGTGTCATACTAGCGATATCGGGCCGGATATCGCAGCATGTGAAGCCACCCTTATGGGAGTACCTCCTCTGCTGGAAGGAGTACCGGGGCAGATGGTGTGGAGCAGCAAGGTGTCAGTTCCTCCCCAGGTAGGGAAGGCCCCGGCCTCTGGGGTTTTTCATGAGATGTTTAGGAGTGCAGGGGAACCAGGGTACTCACTGTGGGTAGTCGTGGTGCTGGATGAGGATTATAAAGCAGACACACTGAAGATAAACCAAAGACTCTGTGCATCACAGTCACTACGGGGAGCCCGTCCAGGTGTCTGCTCCCACGGGTGTCACTTGGTAATCCGGAGCCGCCTCCGTGCACAAGTTAGTTCTCTGTTGTGGCCCCTTGGCTTGAAGCTGTTGGGGCCCCGCTCACTATATTTTTAGTGTAGCTGTGCTCTTGTTGGCTGGCACTTGGGATTTTAGTGGGCTGCGTTACTGAAAAGCCCTATCCCCCCGGTGTGTTGTCGCCTTCAATCTCTGAGCTCCTAGGGAAGTTCATAAAGAGACTCTCCCTCCCAGGTTAATTATCAGGACGTTGAACTGGCTCCTGATCTAGGGTCCTGTACCCCGTTGTGCTCGGTACCGGTCAGTTCTTTTGAGTTTCTGATGCCGACAGTCCTCCTAGACTATGTCCGTCGCACCCTTCCAATGTCACTGCCACCGGTCCCCGACTCCTCTAGTCCCGGACCACCGTCTGCGACCCAACCTCGGTCTAGCTCCCCGGGAACTACTACTCCAGCTCCTCACTCCTTGAGGGCTCTCACTACTCTCCTACTTCCTACCTCCCACCAGTCTGCCTGACCCCTAGGTGGGTGGCCTTATTCCGCTTATCCAACCCACTGGTGTGTCTGACAGGTCATGATGTGAGGTGTGTTTTACTTTCAATGGGGTAAAAGGGTGGTGATTTAAACTTGTGTTTTTTATATTATTCATATTATTTTATTTTTTTTTACTGTTTTTACTAGTCCCCTTAGAGGACTTGAAGCTGTGATCATCCGATCACTTGTGCTGTATAGAGCAGGGAATACGTATCCGCGTCATCACTGCTCTGTACAGGAGAAATCATCATCTCCTGTGACGGTTTGCAGCCGGCGTTCACAGGCGGATCGTATTGACAGTCACAGGGGTCATCAGTTGACCCCTAGCTGTCATGATAACCCATCGACACCATGCAATGGTGTCACGGGCACGCCAGCGGCAGAGCACAGAATGACACCCTTCCCACCGCCACACGTTAAATCCTGCTGTCAGAGATTGACAGCGCAATTTAACTAGTTAACAACCGCAGGCAGATCTCTGATACACTCGTGGCTGTTACAGGCACATGATGGCTTATTAAATCAGACGCCATGGGGGTATTGATGCTCGATCAGCGTGCAAGACCGAATCAAAGCAAAGGAGACAACATATGATGTAAATATATGTAATACATCGAGAAGGGGTTAAACATGAGATGAAACGGTGAACTGAGATGGCTTTGAGAGACTATGACCTTACATAGTTTGAGACGTCGGCACAGCCTCATCTATAGACCGGAGCTCATAATTCATCATTGTCCACCTGGCCTTTATACAATGCAGCATCTGGTCTCATTTTCTGCATCTAAATGTGTAAAGGAGTGGAAAAGCTGTTCAGCACCTCTTCTGAAGATGGTATTAATATGTGTGTGTTAATGTGATGTTCTACCTATTTTAAATGTTGTTTGACATAATCTGTGCAGCAGAATGTCGTTAGCATGATAGTGACAGGGTTAACTGTTAGTTGCCAGCCAGGTTGGGAGAAGTTACATGGGTATACAGGGAGCTACTGATGGGCGAACCTGAACTGTAAACTTCGGGGTCTGTACCGAACATGAAGGGGTACTTTGCACACTACGACATCGCAGCTGCCATGTCGGTGGGGTCAATTCGAAAGTGACGCACATCCGGCGTAGCTGTCGACATCGGAGTGTGTAAATCGTTTTTGATACGATTAACGAGCGCAAAAGCGTCGAAATCGTATCATCGGTGTAGCATCGGTCATTTCCATAATTTCGGAAGGACCGATGTTACGATGTTGTTCCTCGTTCCTGCAGCAGCACACATCACTGTGTGTGAGGCCGCAGGAGCGAGGAACATCTCCTTACCTGCGTCCCGGCTGCAATGAGGAAGGAAGGAGGTGGGCGGGATGTTTACGTCCCACTCATCTCCGCCCCTCCGCTTCTATTGACCGCCTGCCATGTGACGTCGCTGTGACGCCGCACGACCCGCCCCCTTAGGAAGGAGGCGGTTCGCCGGCCAGAGCGACGTCGCAGGTAAGTGCATGTGAAGCTGCCGTAGCGATAATTTTCGCTACGGCAGCTATCACAAGATATCGCAGCTGCGACGGGGGCGGGGACTATCGCACTCGGCATCGCTACCATCGGCTTGCAATGTCGTAGTGTGCAAAATACCCCATAGTGTTTGTGAACAGGGTCCCGAACACGGGTTTTCCTGGGAAACCCGTGTTACAGGTCGGGTCCAGTTCGGGTCCAGGGACTGTTAAAAAAAAGCCTTTCGACATAGTCCAAAGGCTCTGCTACATCTGTGTGAGGAGACCTACACAGGTAAAAATGCAGATTTCGTCCTGAAATTACTACAGCATATTTCTGCACCAGATTTCAGCACCCAATTTGCACCTCCTAGCATAAAATCAAACCGAAACGTCAGGAAAAAAACATTTTTATGCATTTTTTTGCCAAGAGATGCAGATTTGGTGCAGAAATATTTACACTATATTTATGCACCCAATCAACACCTCCTGGTACAAAAACGCATTAAAAGCGTATGCGGTATGATGTGGTAGTAATTAAAAATATTTTGCCAGGAGGTGTATATTTGGTGCAGAAATATGCTGTAGAAATTTCAGCACCAAATCTGCATCTCTTGGCAAAAAAACGCTGTTTTCAGCCAGGAGATGCAGGTCTTTGAACTCAGTATGAGTTCACCTGAGGTCAGGTTACCTGTGGTCACAGGCAGAGGACCATGAGAACCTCCAGCTGTGACCACAAATAACCTGAGTGATGTCGCCACTCATTGCGGCTCTTTCTCTGCCTGAAGCTCACAGTGGGCATTAATGTTCTGTTCCCGATCGGAATCATCATGGGACCTCATGTGGATTATGTCAGGCCTGGGTGTTTTGGGGGCTAATAAAGGGGTAAAAGAGGGTTCTATTTTTAAAAAAAATTATTTCAAATAAAGCATTTTTTCTGTTTATTTCTTTTCACTTACTGATTAGTAATGGGGGTTGGTCTCATAGACTCCTCCCATTAAAAATATAGGGCTTAGTTGCAGCTGTGAGCTGTTATTAACCCCTTATTACTCCTATTTCCTATTTTTTCGGTTCCTCTTAGTTTGATACACAGACAAGAAAAGCCCACGGCTGGGGGCTGCAGCCTGTAGCTGTAGGCTATATCTGTGCTGAGTATCATAATAATATGGGGAGACCCTACTCCCATTTTTTAATTTATTTATTTATTTTTACACCACACCACGATATAAACCCGCAAACAGGGTCTGTAATTTGGTTGCAGTCAGACACACTGTCACATAGGCTAGGGACGTGTCTGACTACAACCAATCACAGGTGCGAGGACTGCTGATGGGCAAGGGGAAGCAGTGAATATGTATGAACCTAATAAGCGGCCCGGAAGCAGTTACAACCTTGCCAGAGACTTGGTAAGTATAGTGTGCCTGTTTTATACTTATTTTCCTTATTTTCCCTTTATTTTTTTTTTTACCCGAGTTGCCGGACCCAGATCATTACCCGTAGTTCCCTGAGAACTCCGGGCCCGGTACTCGGGTACTTTTTAACCCACGCAGATCCAGACTTTTACAGTCCGGGTCCGCCCATCACTACTTGTAATGTCTGGTGGACGAGAACACAAAAATCACCATGCAAAAATATTAAAAAATATCTTTCAAAAGTTGAGCATTTTGTGTCAGAACAGTCCGTGGTGTAAATCGGGTTGTGTGACATAACGGGATACATGTAGTATCTTCTGTAATATCTCAGTGGATCTCCACCTCGGCCAGGCGGCCTCTCCCTGGTTTATAGTATTTACTCAGATAATGATTTCATTACCTCAAAAGCTGAAAGTCATCCATTTGTATAGCAAGAACAGACTTGTTTTTGATGTATCACTGTTAAACATAGACATTGTCAAAAATAATAACGATTTGCCTCAGGAGGTCTATCGATAGACATAGTATTAGCAGTAATCACAACACGCACTAACGCCATCATTTCACAAGGAAAGCAGCCTGTCCCTCATTAAGAACTAGAGTGCTATAGGATGGAACAAACTGTAATATATATATATATATATATATATATATATATATATATATATATATATCTGTATGTTATGTGTCCACATAATTTAAAGGGATCCTGTCATCTGAATAATGATGCCCGAACTGTGGTCAGTGTGAATCGCAGTCTGACTGTGGCATTTCAGAGAAAACATACTTTGAAAAGTTAGCCAGTGACTGTGTATCTCAGCTGTCTACTTAAAGAGGTTATCCATCTTTAAAAAGTCGGCCAGTGACTGTGTATCTCAGCTGTCTACTTGAAGAAGTTATCCAACTTTGAAATGTCGGCCAGTGACTGTGTATCTCAGCTGTCTACTTGAAGAGGTTATCCAACTTTGAAACGTCGGCCAGTGACTGTGTATCTCAGCTGTCTACTTGAAGAGGTTATCCAACTTTGAAACGTCGGCCAGTGACTGTGTATCTCAGCTGTCTACTTGAAGAGGTTTTCCAAGTTTGAAAAGTCGGCCAGTGACTGTGTATCTCAGCTGTCTACTTGAAGAGGTTATCCATCTTTAAAAAGTCAGCCAGTAACTTTGTATCTCAGCTGTCTACTTGAGGAGGTTATCCAACTTTGAAAAGTCGACCAGTGACTGTGTCTCAGCTGGCTACTTGAGGAGGTTATCCAACTTTGAAAAGTCGACCAGTGACTGTGTCTCAGCTGGCTACTTGAGGAGGTTATCCAACTTTGAAAAGTCGACCAGTGTCTGTGTCTCAGCTGGCTACTTGAAGAGGTTATCCAACTTTGAAAAGTCAGCCAGTAACTTTGTATCTCAGCTGTCTACTTGAAGAGGTTATCCATCTTTAAAAAGTCAGCCAGTAACTTTGTATCTCAGCTGTCTACTTGAGGAGGTTATCCAACTTTGAAAAGTCGACCAGTGACTGTGTCTCAGCTGGCTACTTGAAGAGGTTATCCAACTTTGAAAAGTCAGCCAGTAACTTTGTATCTCAGCTGTCTACTTGAAGAGGTTATCCATCTTTAAAAAGTCAGCCAGTAACTTTGTATCTCAGCTGTCTACTTGAGGAGGTTATCCAACTTTGAAAAGTCGACCAGTGACTGTGTCTCAGCTGGCTACTTGAGGAGGTTATCCAACTTTGAAAAGTCAGCCAGTGACTGTGTATCTCAGCTGTCTACTTGAGGAGGTTATCCAACTTTGAAAAGTCGGCCAGTGACTGTATCTCAGCTGGCTACTTGCGATGTTATCCACTACTTTTACATTGATGGCCTTTCCTTAGGATAGGTCATCAATGTCTGATCGGCCAGGATCCAACATCCCGCACGCCCATCAATCAGCTGCTCTCAGTGCCGATGGCGATAGCAGGCAGATGGAAATGCTCAGTTCCGGAAGTGCTCCGTCAACTCATAGCGGCCACTATCAGTTTATGGGGCAGCTCTGGAGCTGAGCATTTACGGCTGCCTGCTGCTACCACCGGCACCGAGGACAACTGATCGGCAGAGTGCTAGGTGTCGGACCCCAGCCGATAAGACATTGATGATCTATTCTAAGGATAGGCCATCAATGTAAAAGTAGTGGATAACCTCTTCAAGTAGCCAGCTAAGAATCACAGTCACTGGCCGACTTTTCAAAGTATGTTTTCTCTGAAGTAGTGGGCAACCCCTTTTTGGCTGATCCCCAGCTGCTTCTCCCTTCCTTGGCTTGATGGAGCAGCTCTGGACCTGAGCATTTACGTCTACCTGCTGCCACCACAGGCACCGAGGACAGCTGATTGTCAGTGTCCTGCCTTCATTACTTTGACTAACAGGTCTTTCCCCAACCACCCACTTAGGGAAAACGCTGTCATTCTAGGAGGGGGGGCAGGGTGAGTAGAAGCCACCAGGTAATTACAAAATTACAAAAGTACAGCATTTTTCTAGGACGTGCAGAATTTGCAAAAATGTCACCTTTCTGACCACCTCTTGTTCTGATGCCGATGCTTTGCCTGATTGCACCCCATAAACTTTCCGTTCTGCCTGCCTTTTGCATGCGGCCTACTTCTAGTAATTCAGCATTTTGTTTGGTTTAAATATATAAAAAGATGCTGAAAGGGAGCAGATAATAGCAGAATTATGTGCAGGGTGCATTCAAGGGTGTCGGTAGTTGCAGCCTCAGCCAATTGCAGATCCGTAAGTGATGTTTATTTGATTGATTATTAAGCATTTCAATACCTGAAACTTTATTTTTAGGGTTCAGTTTACCCCTTTTAGGATTTTCCCATATAATAGGAGCTGCAATTATATGTAAATATAATATTATATATTATTATATGACATTATTAGTAGGACAGCATTATTATGGTATATAACTTATATAAGAAAGTGATGCGCTCTGTATTTTTAGGTTATGTGCCTACGAGTTTCACTACTGATTGTGGGAACGCAGCCTCATAGTTGCTTTGGCAAAATGCTTATTTACCTTTCAGATGGAACTGATTTATTCTTTCTCCTAAAATTGTAATTTTACTTTACTGCCTAACCAATTTCTAGTCTATCCCCCATTATCTTATAAACGTTTTAATGGCAAAGCCCCATTATCTCGTTGGTTTCTGTGCGAGTTCAGGCATATAGTTGTCTTTCAACACGCTTAAGAAAAGTTTCCATAACTTTTCTACTAAATTTAATTTCTCCTGTCATACCCAGGTAGTTAAAATCCATCATTCATAAAACGTGAGTCAACTCCTATTTCATTATCAGCAGGAGTTGAGTTTAACCCATTTCTCCCAAAGAATCAGTGCAGTAATATTTTGTTTCGGGGTTTATTAACAGCAGAGACCTTATCAAAACCATTAGGGGGAAGCATTTTCTCCAATCCAGATTTACATCAGAGCAGGCTCATGGCTTTTCACAACCAATAGATACATACAGTTGAAACCAGAAGTTCCCAGCTATGCTCTATACGGACACATCTTCAGGTTTTTCTCACTATCTGACATGTAATCAGAATAAACCTTTCCCATTTTAGGTCAATTAGGAACCAAAATTATTTCTGTTTGCCAAACTCCAGATGATGATGAGAGCGAGAGAGAGAATGTTTTAAGGCTTTTTTTATTACTTTTTGCAAAGTCAAAAGTTTCTCTCCATGTCATTAATATTTGGTGGCATTGCCCTTACACTGTATGACTTGGGTTAAACATTTTGGATCTCCTTCCACAAGATAGGAATTTGGGCCGATTCCTCCTGACAGAACTGTTGTAACTGAGCCATGTTTGTAGGTCGCCTTGCTCGAACCGGCCTTTTCAGCTTTGTCCATACATTTTCAATAGGATTGAGATCAGGGCTTTGTGATAGCCGCTCCAAAACATTGACTTTGTTATCCTTAAGCCACTTTGTAACCAGTTTGGCAGTATTCTTTGGGTCATTGTCCATTTGGGACCCATTTCGGACCAAGCTTTAAGCTCCTGGCTGATGTCTTCAGATGTTGCTTCAGTATTGCTACATAATCTTCGTTCCTCATGATGCCATATATTTTGTGAAGTGCACTAGTCCCTCCTGCAGAAAAACACAGTTGGTATGGTGTTCTTAGGCTTCAAAGCTTCTCCTTTTTTCCTCCAAATGTGACAGTGATTATTATGGCCAAACAGTTCAATTTTAATTTCGGCATTCCACAGGACCTGTCTCCACAAATTAAGGTCTGTGTTCCTGTGTGCATTTACAAACATTAATCTGGCTTTTTTATGTTTCTTTTGGAGTAGTGGCTTCTTCCTGGCAGAGTGGTCTTTCAGCCCATGTTCAAACAGTACTTGTTTCACTGTGGATAATGACATAGTCTTACCAGCTTCCGCCAGCATCTTCACAAGGTCTTTTGCTTTTGTCCTTGGGTTGATATGCACATCTCTGATGAAAGCACGTTCATCTCTGGTACACAGAACCTGTCTCCTTCCTGAGCGGTATGATGGCTGGACATTCCCATCTTTATTTGTACTTGTGTATAATTGTTTGTACAGATGAATGAAGCACCTTCAGGTATCTGGATATTGCACCAAAGGATGAACCAGACTTGTGCAAGACCACAATTCTCTTCCTGAGATCTTGGCTGGTTTCTTTTGACTTTCCCATGATGGTACACAAAGAAGCCGTGTGTTTCAGGTGTGCATCAAAATGCATCCACAGATGTGTCTCTAATTAACTCAGATGTTAATAATAAACCTATCAGAAGCTTCCAAAAACATGACATCATCATATGGGCTGTCCCATATTGTTTAAAGGCATAGTACTCTTAAGGGGGCTTTACACGGTAGCGATATCGCTAGCAATTTGTAGCGATAGCGAGCGTGTATGTACCCGCCCCCGTCGCGCATGCGATTGTTTGTGATCGCTGCCGTAGCGAACATTATCGCTATGGCAGCGTCACACATACTTACCTGGTCGGCGGCGTCGCTGTGACTGCCGAACAATCCCTCCTTCAAGGGGGAGGGACGTTCGGCATCACAGCGACGTCACCTCAACGTCACACAGCGGCCGGCCAATCAAAGCGGAGGGGCGGAGCTGAGCGTGATGTAAACATCCCGCCCACCTCTTCCTTCCGCATTGCGGCCGGCGGCAGGTAAGGAGACGTTCTCGCTCATGCGGTGTCACACATAGCGATGTGTGCTGCCGCATGAGCGATGAACCACAACGCTAAACAACCCTTACCGATTTTTGAGTTTGGGACGACCTCTCCATGGTGAACGATATTCACCATTTTTGAGGTCACCTAAGGTCGCTGGTAAGTATCACACGCTGCGATATTGTTAATGACGCCGGATGTGCGTCACTAACAATGTGACCCCGACGATCAAACATTAACGATATTGTAGCGTGTAAAGCCCCCTTTACTGTATGTAAACTTTTAACTTTGCAGAAAGCAATATAAATACCTTAAAACATTCTTTCGCTCTCTCTCATTATTCTGGCAATTGGAAAATTAAATAATTTTGGTTCCTAATTCACCTAAAGTTTATTTTGATTTCATGTCAAATAGTGAAAAAAACATGCAGATGTGTCTTTATACAGTGTGTCCACCCATATCCTGTCTATTGCCATTAACTTGAGAACGGCGGGCAGCTATAGGCATAGAAGTGGTGTCTAGGTATAGTAAAGTAGCCATGTGCTACACAATGAAGCCAACTATTGCGCCACCTGGTGGAAAACAATGGAGTTAGCATTTTTATCTCGAAAACGGAATGAGATAGAGAAAAAAAGTGAATTACAGAGTTGTAGGGCATCATCAATTCAATAAGAATCGACACCTTGCATACAGAAATGCTATGATTAGAACGTGTAAAACTCACAAGGCTGCGGACGTGAAGCGATACCTCATGGTGACCTTCCTACAAGTCATTGGGTATGGTGGCTGCGTGGAGTGGCCTCCACGCTCACCTGACCTGACCCCATTGGACTTCTTTGTGTGAGGTCACATCAAACAGCAGGCATATGCGACCCCCTCCACCAACATTGCAGGACCTACGACGACGTATCACAGATGCCTGTGCAAACGTGTCACCTACCATATTATGTATCATGTGTTTCATATCATAGCATTTCTGTAGTGCATGGCTACTCTACTATACCTAGACACCACTTCTATTCCTATAGCTGCCGCCATTCTCAAGTTAATGGCGGTGGATAGGATATGGGTGGAGACACTGTAGATAGTGTATGTAAACTTCTCCTTTCAACTGTATCTTCAAGTCACACAGGTTTACATTTTCATCAAACTATAGTGTACCGCCCTGCGCTCGGCCGCAGCCAAGCCACTCGGATCCGGGCTTGTTGGTGGGTGGCTGAGCGCCTCCGGACCCGGGGTCACGTCGCTCTGAAAAGGGGGGATACTGGCGCTTTCGGTGGGGGGTTAGGTAGGTGCATGGCCGGAGCTGCGCTTGAGTTTGTTACGCCAACCACGGGATGTGGTGAAGGTAGACACCACCGCTGCAGTTACCGGGCACCCGGGGGGAGATGGTAGGGCAGCCGGGAGTTAACCCCTCCGTGGGCAGGGATGATGGCCCCCAGGACCCGTTGGGGATAGCTGGATAGTGCAGGGTGATGTGCGCGGCCGGAGGGCACTGTTGTTCTCACTGTTATTGACACACACAAGTCTCTGGTAAACCAAGTTGATGGTGGTCGGTGCCCGCAGCTGGCTGCGGTCGGGTCCCCCACCCAGATGGTGGTCTCTGCCTTTCTCCTGCACCGTGTTGTGTAGATGTAGACTGCCTGCGCTTCAGCGACGGGAGTCCGCTCCCCGGCTGTGTGTATATCGGGAGAGCCCGTTTGCCCGCAGACGCTGGCCCGTGGGCTCTCTCTGCCTGTGCGGTAGCTTTCTATCCCCCTCGGTGGGCTGTTGTCTTCAGTCAGGACTTGGGTGGGAAAGGACCTATAGTCCAGACCGCAATAAGTTAATTAACTCAGTCCAGTGGATTCTGGACCTCGTTTCAGGGTCTGAGTACCCCCCTGTGTGTTCCGGTTTCCGAGTCGGTTCCCCGGGTCGGTACCGGCGGGCCACTACCCGGTCCACCACGGTTCCACCGAGCTGCTCCTGCAGGCTAAGGCCACTGCTTGCCTCCTAGCCAAGGTGTTCGGGCTGCGACCCTCACACCTGTCAGACTGTTAGCGGTCTGTCTCACAGGCCTCACCTCCTCACTCCTTCACTCCTGTCACTAATCTGACTGCAACTCAACTGACCAGTGTTTTTCCTGCCTCAGGCCCTCAGAACTCCTCGGTGGGCGTGCCAACCGCCTGGCTCCGCCCCCCTGGTGCGTTCATCAAGCGCTGAGGGAGGTGACTAGGGTTTTTGTGGTTGGCTGATGACTCATTTTTAGGGGACAGGTGTAGTGCGGGGTCTACCTGTGACTACCTGGCTAGTCCAGGGCATCACAATAGCAGCAGTGTAAGACTATGTTCCCACAATGAATACATTAAACCACCCTATTTTGCCAAAATATAGCCAAAAAGAGAGTCCTGTTGGTTCCGTCTTGGTGCACTGTGCACTTTACATAGATAATGCTCCATGCCATACGGTGTTACAGAGTTATTCTCGCCTTGAAGCATTGCTGCCTAATAACACTATGCGCACAGCGTGTGTACGAGTCATTACTATTTAATTTTCTCATTCCTTCCCATCATTTTTAATTTGTAGACGTACATTAATGAGCTGTTGAGTCAATATTATCTCAGGAATGAAAGTCAATCATCCAATTACCACGAAAATAAAGTCACACAAAGTAAATTATATGTATCTAAACTAATTGTTCTGATTACGATATGTTAATTAAGAACTAAAAAAAGAAATTTACTTATCTTTCCTCTGTAAAGAAATATTAAATACCACAGACCCATTTACAGGAGCCGATGATTGGATGGACGAGTGTTCCTCAAGTGACGTGCAACGGGTCAAATGAGCAAACTCTGATTTGTCGTTTCATCACATCTTTTGTGCGGATTTATAAATCATTGTTATCGGAAGCTCGTCCTCTCGTGCAAATCGGATGAATAATGAATAATCTGCATCCGTACGTATTACCCATGATTGCACCTTCGACATGCGCGTTGCCCTGGAATTGTAGGGGGACACATTATAACCCCCATAGGCTTATTTGCATATGGCTTAAACCCTTGATTTCTCCTTAATGGCAGATCAGATTTCTACAAAGCAGGTGTCATTTTTATTGTTCTACTCAGACATACACAACCATACCACTTGTTTCAAAAGTAATATATCGTCCTGACAGATTTCCCCTTAAGGCTGGATTTCCTCACATCACTTGCATCTAGTCAGTCACTTTGTGCACCAGTCCAGCGTCCCTGGCTCAGTATGAAAAAGCTGAATGCAAAGTTTTCTAATCCAGTTCCAAGATCAATCTGATGCAACAGTGTCATTGGTGTGTTGCGGGTGACAGAGAGTCCTGTGGTGTCCAGCAATAGAAGGTCACAGTGTTTGGCTGCACAAAATGCTCCCTGACTGTATTGTTCCTACTATTAGTATTCAGTCTACTGGATATCTACTCTGCTGGGTTTTCATCCTTTTCCCTCTAGGACCCTGCAGAGCTCCTCTTCCCTTCAGCTGCTAATCATCTGTATTTCATCTTGGGTTTCTATACTCTCATTTTCCCTGGACTTGTGCTGATTACATTCTGTTCCTTTACAAGCTATGGATACAAGCAGGCAGCTTGAACTCACCAGTAGAATCATCTAGAGATAGGTTTTGTGGTTTTCCCTTGTTTTTTTTTTTTATCACTGTGTGTCCTTTAGACCCTAGTGGCGTTGATGAAGAGCTCATCCCATCCTATCCCTACCTAGGGCCTAGTTCAGGGTCAGCCTAGGGTCAGGTATCCGGCTTGGTGCATAGGTGCGGAACCTATTTCGGGAGGTGAGGGAACCCAGGGCCCAGTGGTAGGCTTGGTCAGGGGTCACCATCTCCTCATTCTCTAAACACAGGATTTCCCTTCCCTTTCAACGTTCGCTTGGTAGTTCGAACCCAAGGCCCAGTGGTAGGCTTGGTCAGGGGTCACCATCTCCCCATTCTCTAAACACAGGATTTTCCTTCCCTTTCAACGTTCGCTTGGTACTTTTCTGTACCTAACATGACAAACAGCTAATGAGCTGGACGATTCGGAATGATACCATAGAAATTTTTCTATTGGTCTTCTCATATGTAATAGACGAAGATCACAATGGAGAAATTTTGGACCAAAACTGATTTCCACAATCAGGAGGCTTCAGATGGAGCACAAAATCATATGGGTCTACTCCAGTGTTCCCCAACTCCAGCCCTCCAAACAGCGCATGTTTTCAGGATTTCTTTACTATGGCAAAGGTAATAATTTAATCACTTGCACTGGTGATAAATCCAACATCCATACAATGTTAAGGAAATCCTGAAAACATGGCACGTTTATGGCTTTTGAGGACTGGAGTTTTGGAAAGAACACTGATCTACTGTAAGGTTTCAAGTGATATTGTGAGACAAGTGTCTAGCAAACTGCCAGCGATTTCAGTGATCCTTTTGCTTACAATGTTGTCAGATTTCATGAGCTGAAATAAGAAGTGCCAAAGGGGTTTACACTCTGTAATGAGGTTGTAGGGATTAGCTAGAGAAAACTTAGGGTGATAATAGGCTATAAGCCAGCAATTATCCGTTTTTACCCTTCTCATAGCTGCAGTCCTTTACAGCTATATGAATCACTGTTGTGACATTTTAACCATTTATGACTAGTATAGTAATTTCTTTTTCATTTAAGGAATGGCCACTGGTGAAGAGACCCCCTATAGTTTGAAAGAAAGATATGTAACAAGTAAGTGATGAGATGACCCTTGGAAGTTTGGGTTTGCTATGTTCTCAAAATAAGGCTCCATAGGATTCGATGGGCGTCGTGGGACATTACACCATTGGATTACCTTGGAACTTCGAGGGTTTTTTAAATGAATAAATTGGTGATTAAGGGAGTGTGGGGAAGTCAAATAAACTTTTTTCCCGTGTGTCTTTTTTAACTATACACTTGCCAGGTTAGTAATGGGGGTGGCTAATAGACACCTCTCCATTACTATCCCCTGGGCTTGATGCCAGCTCTCAATTCACAGCTGACATCAACCCCAAAAGTATTACCTTGATTGCCACAGCACCAGAGCATTTGTTTGGGAAGAGCTGGACAAACCAGAATTGGATCATCTAATGAGTCACCCCTTCTGGGGCGGCTGTGGGCTGCTACTTTTAGACTGGGAAGGGCCCAATAACCATGGACCTTCCCAGCTTGAGAATACCAGCCCCCAGCTGTCTGCTTTACCTTGTCTGGTTATCAAAATAGGGGGACCGCACATTATTTTTTATTTATTAGTTAAATAAAGCTAAAAAAATACCACCTTTTAGTGAAAGGCACTAAATGGTACAATTTGTAGGGGACAATATTGCTTTTGTCAACTTCTAGAGGACAGTGTGTGCCGAGCATCGCGTCACCAGGTCCTATATAGACCCGATGACACAATGTGGCCGGCCAATCACAGCCATGCCAGTGCTCGACATGGCTGTGATGGCTGCCAAAGTGCCCACGACTGAAAAGCTTGATGATTGACTGCGCTGCAGACTTTCAATATACTTTATTAGCACACGGACAGCATCCGAATTCGAACACAGACTTTCATGAGACGTTCAAGCACATTTTTTTGTAAAGTCCATGTTCAGGTCCGCTCATCTCTAATCAGGGGTCCATTAACTTCCTTATAAAATAAATATGTAAGAAGATGAAATAATAGCTTGGTACCTAGGTGCCCAAATTGTTGGTGTCCTCAGTGTAAAACGCATTCCTAAGGGATTCGACAAACAGTCCAGTGTCCTGATGTTAGAGTGGTAATGACACATATACGGCAGCTGTACCCTCGTAACATCAACCCTAAACTTGAGGCACCAGGTAACATGCCCTCAGCTCAGGGGAGTGTTGAGACACGTTCATTAATGCACTTACTGTTTTGATGTCATACGATGTATTTTCAGACACTAAATGAACATTTCCCTTAGAGCACCAATGACTTTTTACTGAAGATCACACTCCTCCAGTGCTGCAGGCATCATATAAATTGATGAAGCACAAACCCTAATCACAAAGCCTGTGAGGACAGGTCCATTGGCTCACATTATTTATTTTTTTCGGTGTCACAGAATGAGTAAGAAATCTACTTTTCCTTTGTAAGTTAGAGGGTATGTTCACCTCTGAGCACTGGATTACAGTTTATATATAGAATCATATTGCATTATATATGCGTCACATTGCAATACTTATTTGATATCTAGACAGAGTTACCCCCTTATATTATATACTCCAGAGCTGCGCTCACAATTCAGCTAATACATCAGTTGTAACCGGCCAGGCAAAACTACAGCAAATTTTGCATACAGGTATGGCAGCACACATATAGGCAATAACATATCTTAGTTTTTATATCATGTTCTCAATATATATATATATATATATATATATATATATATATATATATATCTTTCGATATTTTGGACAAAGAAGGTAGTTATGTGAGTGTGCCCTTACTACCTTTTGTAAACTATGACCCGTCACCGGCAGGGTCCTCTCACCTCCTGAACCTGTCTGTGCCTTGTACTGTTCATGATTATTGTACTTGTCTATGTGTATACCCCTTTTCAAATGTAAAGCGCCATGGAATAAATGGCGATATAATAGCAAATGATTTTATATATATATATATATATATATATATATATATATATAATTTTGTATATATACATAGATATATATATACATGTATATATATATATATATATATATATATATATATATATATATATATAAAACGCTAATTGGAATTCAAATATACATTTTATCGTCCATCAGAGCGGATTATGCAGAGATCTGTTGGCAAAATGGTTTCTGCCGGATCAGTTTTCTTAACATGGGAGTCTATGGAGAATGGATCCATTAACCGGTTGCTCTTTATCTTCCATTTGAAACGAATCTTGTAAGAAAAAAAAACGGATCCTTTACAAATACAAGAAAAACGAATCTCTAAAGAGCAATCCGTTAACGGATCCGTTCTCCATAGACTCCTATGTTAAAAAAAAAAACGGATCCGTTCTCCATAGACTCTTATGTTAACAAAACAAATGCATGCGACAGAAATAATTTTGCTAACGGATTTCTGCAGGATCCGTTCTAACGAATGATTACAGGACACGGGAACTCTGCCTAACCCACAAGTCTGATACCACCAATGTCTGGCTGCTGCATCTTCTCATTTTATAGATGGATTTATCAAAAAGCCACTTGGACAAATCGGTAACAAGTAAAAATTCTATAAAAGTGAAGAGTAGACCGACTATATAATCCACAAAGCACTCAAAAATGTAAAAAGTGAAGAGATTGGTACAGAGCAGATGTACAAAAAAAAGATTCAGTTCTGTGTTACCAATTGTTATGTCCATTTTTAACCATCTCTATAATGTACCACTGTCTATGTTTTATAGTTTATTACGTTCCATGTACCCAGCGATCCCAGTTATGAATCCTGTGTCTGCAAAAAATTACATATCTCCTTTTTTTGTACACAACTTTGTAATCATTTTATATACATCTCTGCATGGGTGTGTGTACCCTTTTTCCATTTTGTACCAATCTTAATCAGTTAATAAAGTTTTCACTTTTTTTTTACATTTTGTGTAGTTTATGGACTATATGGTCACTTTTATAGGATTTCCATATAGGATTTCCGTGTTTTTCGAAAAATAAGCCCTAGCCCTGTTCTTGGGGGGGAAACGAAAATAATATAAGACCCTGTCTTATTTTTTGGAAAAGCACGGTAGTTAGTAGAGATGAGCAAGTCTTTTAACATTGGTATGTTTGATAATCGCCAATTTTCCTATGATCGAAAACTGTGTGAGATGGAACTTCAGGACCATTTTAGCAAAAAAAAAAAAAGGGAAAATGGGCGATTGGTGCTGGCAAATCATCTTGGATCCATTAACTTTCTTTATTTTTTCACATGTGCCATAGAAAAAAAGGCATTATAATAAATAATAATAACAACAATAACAAAAGTAATAATAATAATTAATAATAATGGAGACTGATAATCCTCCCAGCAATAAAAAATATTGGCTGCAATAATTACAAACTGCAAAAGGAATAATCTTTAGCTATATATATATCTTCATTAATCACATTTATATTATCATTCACTGATGGACTAGACTAGACTAAATTGCATTTTTTCCAAGTGTATTTACTGCATTTTTGTGCAGATTTTTGTTTCTTATTTTAAATGAAGCTACTTTGTTTTTGATACTTCCTGGTATTTGGCTTTGAACAAATTTTATTTGTGTGCGGACTACATGAGTTTTTGATACTTTTCCACAGCAGAAACGTGTGTGCGGCTTTTTTTACCTGCATTTTTTCAAATGGAAGTCTATGAGAAAAGTCTACTCATAAAACTCAGCGTATCCGCAATAGAAAGCAACATATTGTGGATATGAAACAGGTTGGTTTATGCAGAGCACAGTGGTCAAGAGATTTCTATAAGTCCTATCCACTTTGCTGGAACTGTAAGACGATACGTTTTTGAGACACGAAACTATGCATAATCTCATCGTGCGAGCGTAGCAAAAAAAAAAAAAAAAAAAAAGGTGAAAATACAAAGCGTCAAAAGTTCATTGTGGGAATGTAGCAAAAAAAGGGCAAAAATACAGCATTAAAAGCCCATCATGGGAATGTAGCAAAAAAAAAAGGGTGAAAATACAGCATCAAAAGCTCATCGTGAGAGCGTAACAAAAAAAAGTGAAAGTACAAAGCGTCAAAAGCTCATTGTGGGAATGTAGCAGAAAAAAAGCGAATGTACAAATCATCAAAAGTCCATCGTGAAAATTTGGAAAAAAAAAAAGTCGAAAATACAGTCAAAACTCCATTGTGGTAATGTAGCAAAAAAAGGGCGAAAATTCAGTGTTAAAGGCCCATCGTGGTGGTGTAGCCAAAAAAAAAAGGCAAAACTACACATCTTCAAATGCCCATAAAGCTCATCGTGGGGATGTGGCCCAAGATTGAACTTGATACATATTTTTATCAACAAAAAAAAAGGAGACTTGAAATTGGTGCTTGCAAATCTTCTTGGATCCTTTACCTTATTCTCTAGAAACCAATAAACTTCCCTGCAATAAAAAAAGGTAAACTGCAATAATTCCAAGCTGCAAAAGGACAAATTCTTAGTGACAAAAAAAAGAAAAATCTGAATATTAATGACACCTTTTGGCATAATTTATTGACAGCCTAAAAACAGATATTGCTACAGTTTTAGAAAATAACGTTTATTATGTGGTGACAAGTTCTACATTATTGCCATACACTTTGTGGCTACATTACCTCTCAATTGGCGATATTTGGACTGACTTGTTAGAAAAGTCAGTAATCTGCCCTGATCATTGATGGACACTGGGGGGGTGTCTTGATTTTCATCCCCTGCAAGGATCCTGGAAAAGGAGAGTAGAGATCATAGCCATTGTATGGATACGGTGTAAGGCCAGGTGCACACGTTGGGTATTTGGTCACTATTTTACATCGGTATTTCTAAATACCAGGAGTGGAACAATCAGAGGAAAAGTATAATAGAAACATGTCACCACTTTTGAATTTTTCACCCACCCCTGGTTTTGGCTTAGAAAGATCCCAAGCCACGGCGACTCACCAAATTGTGAACGTGGCCTAAAAGTAGCATTAATTTGCTAAAATGGAAACAACCCATGACTTTCCCTAGTTCCAGACTTTTTTTTAGCATTTTAAACCTCCTCTGAAGAAAGCATTTTACCCTCCCTGCAGTCAGTCCCATGCAGGATTGTGCTGACATTCAGCTCTGATTTATGCTGACATGTAAAGTAGAAGGAACCTTCACTTCTCACCAAGCTTTTTTTCTTTAATACAAGGGTGTTGGGACTTGTAACCTTCCGCTAAACTGTGTGTTTGCCTCCCTGCACCACTGACTTCAAAGCTTGTCCCTCGGGGACCTCTTTCCTGAGTCCAGGGAGCCCGGCCCCACTGGACAGGGCTGTTTGGGTTTTGGAAGATGTTAACTTGTGGAGTGAAGCTTTCTTAGCATAAACAATAACATTCTGCTGCTCACATTTATCTGTGAGCTGAGGCTGAGCCTGTGGCATCCTGCTGCTGTTATCAGGCAGGAAACACTCAGTGGGGACACATCCTCTGCTCCATACAGGAGTGCAGGAGGCAGCAGCCCAGACTGGAGCTCTGCAGGAAAATACTCAGTGGGGACACATCCTCTGCTCCATACAGGAGGCAGCAGCCCGGCCTGCAGCTCCAGGAACACAGCAGCTGCCTCACTGCTCAGCCTGATCACAGGAGACCAGGAGGCTGGAGACAGCTCCACTGCTGAGAGACTGATCACCAAGGGTTAACTCTGCCTGCAGACTGACAGGGAGCCCACTGCTACTACCATCATCATCACCACCACCACCATCATCATCATCACCACAATCATAATCATTACCACCATCATCATCACCACCACCATCATCACTATCATCACCATCATCACCACCACAATCATAATCATTACCACCATCATCATCACCACTATCATCACTACCACCATCATCATCGTCATAATAATCAACACCATCATCATGACTACCATCATCATCACCACGATCATCATCATCGCCATCATCATTGCAATCATCATCACCACCATCAACATCACCACCATCATCATCACCACCATCTTCATCACCACCACAATCATCACCACCATCATCATCACCACCATCATCACCACCATCATCTTCATCACCACCATCATCACCACCATCATCACCACCCCCATCATCACCACCATCTTCATCACCACCATCATCACCACCCCCATCATCACCACCATCATCATCACCACCATCATCACCACCATCATCTTCATCACCACCATCATCATCACCACCATCATCACCACCCCCATCATCACCACCATCTTCATCACCACCATCATCACCACCCCCATCATCACCACCATCATCACCACCATCATCATCACCACCATCATCATCACCACCATCATCACCACCCCCATCATCACCACCATCTTCATCACCATCATCACCACCATCATCACCACCCCCATCATCACCACCATCATCATCACCACCATCATTGCAATCATCATCACCACGATCATCAACACCCCCATCATCACCACCATCATCACCACAATCATCACCACTATCATCATCATCACCACCATCGCCATCATCATCACCACCATCATCACCACCATCATCACCATCATCATCACCATCATCATCATCACCACCATCATCAACACCACCATCATCATCACCATTACTACCACCATCAACACCATCATTGCAATCATCATCAACACCACCATCATCACCATCATCACCACCATCACCATCATCATCAGTGTTATGGGATTAAAATGTAGCCAGATATAGAAAATGCCATATGTATCATGACTAAATACAGGCTTCAGAAGCATCACAAACATGATCAAAGGTTTTCATGATGATAATAATAATAATAATAATTATTATTATTATTATTATTTGTATCACTATTATTTTTGTTGCTATAGACAAAGGATAGGACAAAAAGTGATATATTGCCTCTCTGACTACTATCAAATACTACATTTCTGGTGTTTTCGATAAACATTGTCCTTCCTGTATAAATAAATAGTTAAAAATAATTTAGAATCAGTATCTGTCTATATATATATTGCATTAAGGTATGCGTGTTATATCTATACAATATTAATCTTATCTATTCCTTAATTTTTAATTCTCTCTTATTAATCTATCCTTCTATCTGATATCCCTCTGTCTATCATCTGTCCATCTCTCTGTCTTTATTTGTGACCATTACGATGACTATTAATGTCAGTGTATATTATAAATAGTAATATATTATCGATATAATAGTTTCTTTTTTTATGTCAGTAATATTTAATAATGGTACGTCGCAGTCTGAAATTGAATCCCCCCGCCTGTGCAGAGAATGTGTCCCTTGTCTTTTTCTTTCCTCCTCTCTGTATTGTCTTTGGCAGTCCAGAGCTTCCACAGTCATTAATCCAGAATCTCCCCATTCTATCCAGCGCTGCCTGCCATGTGCTCAGGTGTAAGGGATGAGCCGCATGCCACCCGGCCCATAAAAAGCCTGTCAATTAATATCAGCAAATTAAAAATTGCAAATGTTATTGAGGGTTACAAATGACCAATAAAACGAAATAATTTAATTACATTCAGGATGATGGATATACTGAGTCAGCCAGTAAAAAAAAAAGTCCAGCTATTAATATAGAATGTACGAATGTTCTGCTAAACGATCTAGATAGATACAGAGGAAAATAGAGACGAAATCAGACATCGAGGGTATAAAGACAGAAAGTATATAAAGTGCATGTATATAAAAGTGTGTACGTAACTGTGTGTGTGTGTGTGTGTGTGTGTGTGTGTGTGTGTGTAAGCACACATGTGTTTATATATAGCATGTATCTATTTATATATACATACACACACTTAGAAAGATAGGTAGTGGATAGATAGATAGATAGAGGGATAGATAGATAGATAGATAGATAGAGGGATAGATAGATAGATAGATAGATAGAGGGATAGATAGATAGAGGGATAGATAAATAGATAGATAGAGGGATAGATAGAAGGATAGATAGCTAGATAGATAGAGGGATAGATAGATAGAGGGATAGATAAATAGATAGATAGAGGGATAGATAGAAGGATAGATAGCTAGAGGGATAGATAAATAGATAGATAGATAGAGGGATATATAGAGGGATAGATAGATAGAGGGATAGAGGGATAGATAGAGGGATAGATAGATAGATAGATAGATAGATAGATAGATAGATAGATAGAGGGATAGATAGAAGGATAGATAGCTAGAGGGATAGATAAATAGATAGATAGATAGAGGGATAGATAGATAGAGGGATAGATAGATAGAGGGATAGAGGGATAGATAGATAGAGGGATATATAGATAGATAGATAGATAGATAGATAGATAGAGGGAGGGATAGATAGATAGATAGATAGATAGAGGGATAGATAGATAGAGAGATAGATAGATAGATAGATAGATAGATAGATAGAGGAATAGATAGAGGGAGGGATAGATAGATAAATAGATAGAGAGGGCTAGATAGATAGATAGATACATAATAGATAAATAAGATAGATAGATAATAGTAATAGAGAGATAATAGATAGATAATTGATAGATAGATAGAGGGATAGATAGATAGATAGAGGGATAGATAGATAGATAGATAGATAGAGGGATAGATAGATAGAGGGATAGAGGGATAGATAGATAGATAGAGGGATAGAGGGATAGATAGATAGATAGATAGATAGAGGGATAGATAGATAGAGGGATAGATAGATAGAGGGATAGATAGATAGATAGATAGATAGATAGATAGATAGATAGAGAGAGGGATAGATAGATAGATAGATAGATAGATAGATAGATAGATAGATAGAGGGATAGATAGATAGATAGATAGAGGGATAGATAGATAGACAGAGGGATAGATAGAGGGATAGATAGATAGAGGGATAGATAGATAGATAGAGGGATAGATAGATAGATAGATAGATGGATAGATAGATAGAGGGATAGATAGAGGGATAGATAGATAGATAGATGATAGATAGATAGATAGAGGGATAGATAGATAGATAGAGGGATAGATAGATAGATAGAGGGATAGATAGATAGATAGAGGGATAGATAGATAGATAGATAGATAGATAGAGGGATAGATAGATAGATAGAGGGATAGATAGATAGATAGAGGGATAGATAGATAGATAGATAGATAGATAGATAGAGGGATAGATAGATAGATAGAGGGATAGATAGATAGATAGAGGGATAGATAGATAGATAGATAGATAGATAGATAGAGGGATAGATAGATAGATAGATAGAGGGATAGATAGATAGATAGATAGATAGATAGAGGGATAGATAGATAGATAGAGGGATAGATAGATAGATAGAGGGATAGATAGATAGATAGATAGATAGATAGATAGAGGGATAGATAGATAGATAGAGGGATAGATAGATAGATAGAGGGATAGATAGATAGATAGAGGGATAGATAGATAGAGGGATAGATAGATAGATAGATAGAGGGATAGATAGATAGATAGATAGATAGATAGATAGATAGATAGAGGGATAGATAGATAGATAGAGGGATAGATAGATAGATAGATAGAT